>NC_135270.1:38368374-38448374 GCF_051311805.1 Agelaius phoeniceus | reverse complement strand
GGATCCAGCCCAAAGCTGGGGCTGTTAACATCAACAAAGTTAACAGCGTGGGTGTTGGGGAGGAGGTTGCCCTGCATGGCTAAAGTAACTTCAGCTGGAGCATAGCGAATAGTGCCAGTGGTGTAGACCCTCTGAGCAGCAGTGCTGGTCGCAGCAAGGGTTCCTGTTACCCTGTGAACCAAAGGAAGCACCACATTGCCTGCTTGTAACCTCTGAAGGGCTTCCAGGTCCCCAGTGTACAACAAAGAGTTGGACGCTGTGGGACCTCCTGGATGTTTGTCCCTTGGAGATGCTGAAAGTGGAGGTGACAAAGGGTCAGAGGACACTGGAGCCAAGGCCGAGTTGGATGAGGTGCTGAACTGAGTTTTACGGCTGGCAGTATTTTCAGTCCCTGGTGGGGTGAGGACAGAGTCTGGAATGGAGACATGTAAACTACTGCTGGCTTGGGGGGAAGGGAAGTGCTCGGAGCTGGGGGGCTTGGTCATACTGTAGGGTGATTCATTCCTTGAGATTTCCCTGTTGGGTGGGTAATTCCAAATACTGCTATCGTTATCAAAATTGATAGGTTCTGAGATTTCTGTTTTAATTTTGAGCACTGAGGCACTGTTTGGTGACGAGAGCAGCTGGGGCTGGTCCACCAAAGCTGAGTCAAGTCCATTTGGACTTGAGGTGCTTGACAGCCTTCTCCGGGTCATGCTGCCTCCCTTTTGCTTTTTTCTCCTCTTCTTCCTCTTCTGATGTTTGCTGGAAGACTGGGCATTTACTTCACCTGCACTGTCTGAGTCCTTGGCACTGTCAGAGGTCAGTGATTCACAGTTCTGCAACCGCAAGTCTGACTCACTCTCAACATAGCGCTCCACCTTGATCTGCATAGAGCCAAGGGTGCCAAAACTGTCCTCAGGGGCCTTCTGATTCTCGAAGTCTGAGTTTTCAAAGCTGTCATCACTGTCCCTGCTGTCCTGGTTGCTGGAGCTGTTCCCATCCTCATTACAGTTCATTTCATTATCTGACTGATTTCCTGACTTTTTCCTGTCCGATTCAGGGTCTTCACTGTTTTCTGACTGGTTTCCTTTTTCATCTGACTTTGAGTTCTCATTGTCCTCTGGAGCAAAATGAAAGTGAAACAAAGCATTAGCAATAGGAACATAATATTATAATCCAAGTCCAGGTTTCTACCTACCAATGAGATTTGATTTGCTTTAACCTTTATTTTTGGCAAAAGATGTTCTCTTCTGTAGAGCTGCATGGTTTTTTTTTTTCAGTGTTGTGTTGGGAGAGTTTTGATCACCATGAATGTCTCTGACTCAGGACTGTTAATGCTCTAGAAGCCTATGCTATAAGGCTGCACCTCGATTGAGGGGCCTTTTCATCTGCTCACCAGACAGGAATCATGATGACAGCTGTGAGCACAACAGCATTGTAGCTGTGCCATCCAAACAGGAGTCAGTGAACAATCCCATTATCCCCTAATGTTCTGGTGATTGTTCTTTCACATCCATATTCTCCTGCAGTGGGCAGGCATCCACGTATAGCACTATTTACTAATGAAGATTCTAGTACTCTCATCTGATTTTCCTATGACAATTGCCACTTTTGAAGTGGCATAGAGTCTCTGGCTGCAGTGGAATTACTGCTGATTTCCTCCCATGTGAGAGGAGAAGCAACTTGTGTATGAATGAATGCATAAACTAGTTAAAATAAATGAATAAACTGGTTTATTATTAAAACAATTTTGCTATGTTGCTAGACTGTTGTCTTATATTGTCCTGAAGGAAAACAATTATAAAAAAATACAGAAAAAATAATCAGCCAATGAATCAATTTCTTGGTTGATCCAAATCATCTAAAGACCATTGAAAACAGCACATCTACAGCCCTGAGAAGCTGTCACTCTTCTTGCCTGAATTAATTTAATTATAATTCTAATATGGGTGAGATAAACACTGTAGCCCACTGGACTCAGAGAGCCAAAGCAGCTTTGAGACTGAATATGCTCCATTATCACACTATGTTTGAAAGGGTCAAAAAAGGTTTCAGGAAACCCCGTCCTTTACAGACCAGCCAGAAATCTTTTGTTGCCTAATAAAAGACGTTTTTCGCTCATCAGAGCCAAGTACTACCCTTTTCAACATCCTTGCTTTAGGTGGAGAGGGGAAGGATTCATTTGTCTCTAAAGATATTGGTTACTTCTGGAGCCATGTCAATACCAAACTATTTCCCAGAAGTGCTGAAGGTGGCTTTGACAGGAAAGCTGCCTGAGCATTCAGCACACTGCACTTTGCAAGTCACTTAGTGGGACTTCTGCTTGTGTGAACAGCAGCAGAGAGACCCTTCCTTTTGAAAAATAAAACCTACAGGAAAAAAGTAAAAAAGTGGCTGTAAATCCCTAAGTCTCATCCAATGTTTTGTTCCACCTAGGACTGAATTTGTCCAACAATTTTTTCTTCCTTTTTTTGAAGATGCTTTCTTTTAAGGCCATGGTTACTAGCTGGGGAAGGGTGGTCTTAGAGTGAGGTGGTTTAAAGCTACACAATATTTGCCTGGGATTATATCACAGGTTGAACTGAACTTGTTGGTTTCATCTAAAATACTGTTCCAAATTCAGGTCCTTTGGCATTTCTATTTAATGCCTTTGTAGTAAACAAGCCCCTGTGTCTTCTGCCTTCCAAGACTCCAGATATCTCCTTCAGAGATATAAATATCTGTGCACCTTTGGAATGCTGTCTTGCTCTGCATCAGCTTTAGAAGTCATGAATGTACATGTCTTTCTCATGTGCTCACCTGGAGAAACTGCCAGTGCATTTCCAGGAAATGCAAACTGCTCCCCACATATGTGTTATTTGGCTATTTAGGAACAAGACAGCACAAAGGAAGCACTGGGAATGGATGAAGAAATTCCCAATGACAGTGGTCAGCAAGCCTGCACATTGACTTAAACCAAGATGTCGAAGGATAACAAATAAAAGCAAAAGATGAAAGAGAACATCCATATAAAAATATAATATAATATAATATAATATAATATAATATAATATAATATAATTAATATAATATAATATCCTGATTCTCTTCTTGCTTTTTCTTGATTTATATCACAGTGATCCACTTCCTCTAGAGTGTTTTTGGTAGTTATCATAGACATGAGAGAAAAAATCATCTATCTATCTGTCTGTTTGTTTATCTATCTATCTATCTATCTATCTATCTATCTATCTATCTATCCACCCATCCTACATAGAACAGCTGAAAAACATCTTTACTTCTTGGGCTACAGGAAAACACACCTCTCTCAAGGCCAGATGATTTGCACCTATGCCTAGGTAACCACTGTTAAAACTAACAGGGAATGTGTGAACCATCTGTGCACTGGACCATCTGTAGGACTAATTTACACATAGAACTTGAGAAGTATACTCAGCTTTTAAAAAACAGCTGAAGTCCCAGACTTTAAGAGCGTACAAACAAGTTCTTGAACCCTCACATTTTAATTAAATATAACTTTTAACCCAATAAAACTCTAAATTTTTTTCAATCTTTACTGCCCCCTAGTGAGACTCTTCAAGAATGTATTTATACACAAGGAGTCAAAGATTGACGGTGGAGACCTCTCTGTAGAATGTCTGCCTACTTTGGAAAGAGAAGAGCTTGAATTTTATCCAACAGTTGCAATCCCAAGTCCTCTGCACAAGGCAAAACACCTTAAGCACAGCTGGGGAATCAAATATTTAGTTTGGTGCTACGTAGGCAAGAATGCGTGAAGAAAGTGAAGAGAAATTCTGAGGAAATGGAAATGCTAAGGTGATTAAAAGATTTTGCTAGTGTTTTTCAATTTAATTTTATATGATTTTTTTTGTTTGTTTGTTTTAATGGAAAAATACTTGAGAAGGAAAATTAAACTGAAAAGCTGGTCCTGTGGCTTTCATGATAAGAACCTCTAGTGGGTGTGAAGGCACACCATGAGTGTTACCTGAGTTGTCCTTTGAGTCCGATTCAGAGTCAGAGGTCTCTGAGGATTCTGAGGTTTTCTCTGGCAGGTGAGGAAGTTGTGCAATATCCATTGGAGTGTCCTTGTACTCTGGGTTACTGAAGAGGATACAACAAATATAAAGAGGATACAGCAAATATAAACACAATTGGATGATTTGCAGTTTCATGATTTTTTCCTCTTTTCATATCAAAGTTCAGGAACAAAGAACAGGAAGAATAGCAGAGTAAACACAGAAACACATATTTTTGGCTTCAGAGTTTCACAGCAGGGATTTTGTGAAGGTTTATTTTAATACAGCAGTCAAAAACCTTTATTGACCAGGTACTAAACCTTGTTTGATTCTAGTGAAGTTTTAGAGCTATCAAAGCATCCTTGCTGAAGTGGGACATCATGGCTTGTGTGATATCTAGCAGTAAAGCTACACTGTGTAATCATCCAACAACAAAATATCTTGATTTTGATCCCATTACTGTGCCTGGGAGGACAGAGAGAGTGTTTTAACTCTTCCAATCTGTTTCTCCCCCACTGGCAATGTCTATCAGAGTTATCTCTGTAGAAATGTTCTCCATCAACCTTGCCAGAGTCCTTTCAATGCCTGTTTTTCTCAACATTCCAATTTTCCACATTTTAATCAAGCACATCACACATGAAATTATTAAGGAGGTGCTCAGCTAGGGCTAAAAAAGTGACCACTGTTCCAAAGAATCTGGCCAAAAATTAGATAAAATAGGTTACATATTTTTAAACACAGCACACATACATCCACATCAGCAAGAAACCAAAAACAACCTCTCTAACTATGTGACAGATGCACATGTGCATGTTAAGATGCATATGTTAGGGATAAAGAACTGTCAACACACCCATTATAATCATATCTTCATCTGCTCATGTGGTGCTCACCTGTGACTTGTTAGCAAGGAACATGACTGCAATCTAAAAAAGCTACACTGCCAGAGAGATGGAAGAAAACCCCAGCAACACTCTGCTTTTGCTTGGTTTGTACCTTTTAAAATGTGTTCCTTTCTTAAATGCATGCAAATGCAGGGGAACAGCCATAGCTAAACATAAGTGGTAGAGAATATTAAAAATAGCAAATCTTTAATAATTTTTGAATGAGTGAGCATTTCCATGCAGTTCAAGTTCAATTCTGGTAAAATGGAAAATCCACAGTCCTGCATGGAACAATATGAGGCAGCACTGGGGGTGCCTGACACACTTTCAGAATGACAGTATGCTCATATTCAGCCTCTTAGAGTGCACTGTGAAAACTCAGAGTTCACACAGTTCACATTGAGATGCTGTATTACAATTATCATCTTTACGGCTTTGTCCTGACAAAGTAACTTTATTCTGTTGCATCCCAGGGCAGTCCCCAAATTTGCCCCCTCCAAGCAAAAGATGTTTGAGGGCTTTCACACTGTGAATAACAAGTTGCTAGAACAAGAACAGCAGTAATCCTCCCTGTCACTATAATTAGTCTATCCTTTTACAGACAGCTGAATCATACTTTCTAATGCATGGAAATGTATACAGACCAGTACTCCTGCTAAGAGTAGACCTAATTATGCCTTAATCTGTTATTAAAATATTATTTGGACATTTAGATCTTTTGTGAATTCCAGTACAAGGAGAAATCTAAATTAAAACCACAAATTCAGTGAAGATGTTAATATTTCTCTAACAGACTAGAAAAATCAGGTTCTGGGAGGAGAGCTGGGGAAGACAGACCACACAGCTTTTTTTTTTTTTTTTTTTGGTTAGGTATATTCTGCTTGTAGAGGAAATTATTTTGTGGGATGTTTGTGGACTAGGTTCACTTATTGTCTGGAAAGCAGCAAAGGGGACAGAAGTAGCTGTTCATAATTCTTATGCATGACTTTTACAGCTAAAGCAGGAAATAGGAGAACATTTCTGGGCATTTTGCAGCCCAGTTAAGTACTGGGGCAGTGAATCTGTACTTCCAGTTCAGAATTGTCAGCCTTAATCTGACCTCTTGAAATGCTGCATTCTGCCTCACACTTGCAAGAACAGACAAAAAAGTAGCAGGATAAGGATATGTTCAGAAAAGTCTGTGCTAAATCATATCAGGCCAAAAAACTCCAGGTCCCAGTGAAAACTCCACTGCCGTGTGAGGTTTCCCTCAGTACCCCTTCAATGCTCTCCTGCCAGGGGTTGCTTCCTTCTCTTCCCCAAAAGGGGAATCAAAAGCATTTCAACATGCAAGTTTAGGCAGGCACAGTCTCTTCAGGGCTTGCTGGACTTGGCATAATAAGTCACAATCTAACCCCTAGACATCACTTTGAACTCTCATGGCATCAAAGGGAATATAAAAAACCATGACAAGCAACTTAAAAGGAGAACAGGCCAGAAAATGACAATTGCATTTCATGACAATCTCAAGGTTTCAAATTTTATTTGTTTGTTTGTTCTGCTTTGGAACGAAACAGAATATTTCCCAATCTTATTGAACATTTTCACAAAACAGAATGTGTTGAAAGGTATTTTCAGATGAGAAAGGTCAGGTTTATAATTCACTGTCTCTCAGTGACTGTTGGTTTTCCCTTGGGCTCTGAAATCAGTCCTTTAAAAACACTTTGGTAAAATAGAATTTCTCAGGGAACAGCCTTTCATTCAAGTAATTACTAATATTTCTATTTAAAATAGTTCTAATAGCTTAAAATAGTAGTTTATAGTACTTTTATTTTTATATCTTATGTTGTATTTTTCAGTGTGAATATTATATGATGCTTACAGGAACAACAAAATTGTTTGAGCCTTTTTTGTCCTGAGAAAGTTCCTCTCTCTGGAGTGAACTGGCAAATGCCTTTCAGAGATAACTTTTTTTTTTTTTTTGCCGTACCAGCAGATTGCTTCCCTGCATTTTTAGTATCCAAATAAAACAGTGCCAAACACTTCACACCAGATTTTATAACACAGCTACTGAAAGTTGGTGTGGATAATTTTTATCTTTGAGCTCACATTGAGTAGATTTCAGGGCATGCAATAAAATAGTGGAGGGTTTATTTCAAGACTGAAGCAGCATAATAATTCAAGAATATTCTCATGTGCAGAGATACGACAGATGCCTCAATAACTATAACAAAATGGCACGGCTTTTGACAAGGACTACATGAAAAGTTCTTCTCAACTTTCTCTATTAGGCTGTTGTTTTTTCCTAGACCTCTCACTGACAGAGACAAGCAGCAGAGACAGCAGCTGAAGTGAGAGAAGTGACTGGGAGACCTACCTAAGGAGGTAATTGACCCAAATGATATTCTTCTCACTTGCGTTCTTGGCGTTGACAGCTATGGTTGCACTAGATTGTATCCAGATATAACCTCCGTTCTTCTGCATCCAGCGGTAATACTTTGTTACACACTGACCCTTATTCAGCACTGACAGGAAAACACAAACAAAACACAAGCAAGATAGAGTACGCGTTAGAATTGTGGTAAAATGACCTTCATTGTACAACGTGACACAAGTATAAGCAGAAGATACTTGGCTTCTTTTGGATTTAATGCCAGTGAGATGACAAACAGAATCTGAAGTTCAGTATAACTACCGTTTTACAAGTTTTAAAGTATAATTTTAATCTACTTTTGGAAACTCCAGCGGAAGAAGAAAAGCAAAAAATCCTACAAATCTCTACGGTTCTCAGAATACTTATTGCTATGTGGACATTTCCAATGCACTCAATGTCAAACTGTAAAAAAAGAAAAGGAAAAAAAGAGGCAAATTTATATGTGATTTATTCATAGCTTCTAGGTAGACCTCTTTGAGATTCTGGATATTTGAAAGGTTTGGGAAGATACTCTACCCCTGCTGCTTTGATCATTTCTCCTCATTGCAGGCGATATCAACCACTGAACTTATACATCTGTTTCTTTGATCTTGTCAAACAGAATTTACAGTTCTCAGATGAACCAAATCTCCACTGGTCAGTGGGGGAAAAGTCTTTGGAGAATTTACTTTCTACCAGAGCAAAGTAAATCCACCAACAGGCTGAGAAAGAGGCCTAGGGGAGGCACAGAATGACTTGGTTAGAGCCAAAGAGCGGCAGCTCTCTCCAATGCTTGGAATATGCTAGGAAACAGAAAGAAGTAAAAGCAATCAGTAATGTGAAACGGTGCTGGTCCATGCTCACAGCAAGACAGCTTAAAAATACAGATGTTTAAAGTAATACCTCAGCCAAAATATTGCCAAGTTGAAACGGATTTGTTTTGTATCTGATTCTTCCGCGTCAGGAGAAGGGAATGAAAGGCAAAGCTTTCGGTGGAAGGTCGCAGAACGGTTTTATAAAACCCGCAAACTGCACAAAGTCTCGGCAGGGCCGAGCTGGAGCCCTCTGCCTCCCTGCCTCCCTCACGATTGCCGCAAAGCTTCGTGCACTAGAGGGCAGTGTGCCTTCACAGTCACCGCCGGCTTTTGTCATGTCCTTGTCTCCGTCTGCTAAAATGAAAAACCTCTAACTGCTGTAATAAATTTGGCTAAATTAGCTGCTAAATGGTTATCTCAAGTAATATGTATTTGCATTAATCATCTTGCTCTAAACCAGAACAAGCCAGAGTCCTAAAGACGTAGTAAATTCATATTGTCCATTTAATTACGGCTAATAAGTGCTTCATATACAATAGTTTCATGAAGTACATTTTCTTTTTTTTTCTTTTTTTCCTTTTCCTTTTATTTTTCCTTTTTTCTTTTTCTTTTTCTTTTTTTTTTTTTTTTGAGAGAAAAGAAAAAAGTCACTTTGGAAAAGGATAAGTATTTAAGGCAGTTAAAGTTCCTACCATAAATGTGACAAATGACACTTTGGAGCTTTCAAGTTAACCAAGTGTCTATACCCCCAATTATACATGTGAATGTATCTATATCTAAATCTGTGTACAGCAGATATCTGCAGGAAAAGATGTTTACAAAGGCAGCCATACAAACAGTGATGTTTCCTTATCTTGGAGGTATCCTCCAATCCCCACTGCAATTTTTCAACTACTAGAGAAAAACATGCATGTAAAATAATGCCATGTAAAGTGAATGTGAAGTGCAAGTTATGTTTAGCTCTAATATAAACAAATATTTGTATCTGGGTCTTTATGTTTTTAAGCAGCCTCTAGTGAACTAAGTTTGGTCCTGGCAGACATCACTATTTCCCTAAATTTTTACTTTTGTATTTCAAGCTCTAAATATTCCACTATGATAATTCATTGTCTTCAAAACCTCATTATACAGCAGAATAAAGATAAAACTTGAACAACTGACTACCCAGCATTTCTGTCAAACCAATGTTGTAAGCCACTTTAGAAAACAATCTCACATAAATTAGCCCAACTTTATCAGTTAGGAAGAATAAAGGAAGAAAAGCACTGCTGTAAGTTTTGATTATGGTAAGCATTTCCATTTCAGTAAAACAGGACATTCAAAATACTCTGCTTACAGCTGAGTGTAAAACTGATGTGCACACAAGCGTGGAGTGATACTATCTCTTTTCTGGAAACACGAATACCCACAGCTGAGTGCAGGAACTAGTAAAATCTATCTGCACTTGTACCTCCTAAATACACTAGTGTCTTCCTTGGAACAGTTTTTATCTGAGGAGTTTACCATGCTACACAGGTGCCAAAGGACAACTGTCCACATACACATTTGAAAATCAAAGTACCAGGTGAGTCACTAGGCAGTGGCTGAAGGGCACACTGCAGTTATTCATAGTGATAGTCATAAGGTCCCAGATTCTCCAGCTCTTTTGGTCATCCTAGACAAATCCTCCATCCTTCAGTAACTTATACATTGGTTGTTGCACCACTGGAAAAGTCTGTGTCATGGACTGAACAGAGCATTCATTTCAGAGCTATGGAAAAGAGGAAAAGATGCCTGCTTTCTCAAGAATGAGAATTTTGTGCATCAGAGCTATATACAAACCATCTGCACTCAGAGTTCAGGCTCCCAAGCACAAAGAATACATCCAAAGAATGTTTGAAATACTGTATTAAAAATGAACTTTCTGTGAAGTTCATCTACCTGCAAATTCCCACTCTATTTTTGGCCAGCTTAGATATATTACCAGATACACAGAATTTTCCTTGCTGCGTCAGTCTAAAGCACATTTCATATAAGAGATTTGTGGCCCATGCTCTAAAGGAAGTCCCATGATTCAATATAAAATTTCTCTCTATAAAGAGATTCTTTGGCAGGCAAGCTGCACTGTGCTGCTAAATCTGGTTGTTACCTCCTGTGAGAGTGCACTAGGCACCCCCAACTCAGTTCTGAAAATTCCCAGTATACCTTGAAAAGAAATTTCTAAATGTGATGAAAGAAAATGATAATGAAAAAAATTTGAATTGTTTTCTAATTTACAGTATTCTTTTACTGCTGGCATTGCCAACCTGCAACTTTGAAATTAGATAAGCATTTTGAGGCAAAAAAAAGCAATTAGAAGGAGGCAACAGGGAAGGAAATTTATCCAGTTTATTGTTAACCAGTTTTACTGAGTAAAGCCCAGTTTCATTTTAAAGATCTTCAGTTTGCAGGTACGGAGAGCCCATTAATAAAGTTCCTGAATTTGAGAAGAAATGAAAGCAAAGAATCACTCCACTCAGCTCTGATTGTGAAGATATGTTTTCTAACTAGCAACAGACCATGCATTTCAGTTTAGCACAAACTGAATGTAAATGTAATGCCATGTAGATTACATCCTGAATTGCCAGGATGCTTTGTTTTCAGGCAAATCCCTCACTCACTGAGCAGTGCAAATAATTTTATATTTCTATTTGTGTTATACATGGAGTACCCAGTATGGCAGACAAGGTGAGACTTGTGACCAGATTGGTGGGATGGCTCATGTGATGGGATTAAGCATAATCAGGTTATATAATTATATATATAATTATATACATATATACATATATACACACACACACACATATAGAGACATATACACAAACCCTTTAATCAAAGGGACTAACTGAGGGTTAATGTTTCAAAATTGGTGACCTTTATGTCAGCTGCACAGATATATTCCCTAAAATGGTGGATGGTAAACCTGATTAAAATTTGCTGAAATGTTACCTAGTTCCTCAATTTGAATTCAGTGGTTGGCATGCAAGAAGCGCACAGTATGTCATGGTAAGAAATAAAAAACCCCTCACTTATTTCTCAAAGTATGAATATATTGCTGTGTACACAGTTCGCAACAGAGGGATTTCAGTTTTCCTTGGTAGCTTTGTGCACAGCAATATTCTTGTAGCAGCGGAATGGAGGAGGGGGCAAAAGAAGAAACAGTCAGTGTTCTTTGCAGGAACCTATTTCTGTTAGAAAATTAAAATAAATCAGTACAAGTTTGTCTTCAGAAATATGGTTACAAATAGAAAAAGAACATAGTTTCTTCCTGTAAGGCTGTTCTGAGAAATCAAAGCCAAAGCTTCTAAATAGTGAGTTGTGTTTTAAAAGAAGGAAGTAGCTTAATTCAGTTTGAAGAGGAGATGAAGAAATTGTGTATCAAAAGCAGTCTTTTAGTAAAGTCTCTTACAAAAGGACATTTTACTCATGTGCATATGCATTTAAAAGCTACTCTATATTGCGTATTCAGGTAAGTATTGAGTAAATAGGAAATGATGAGATCATCTTACATATTCACACAGCTTCACAAAGAGGCTCTTTATAATTGGTGAAAATATTGAGGTTACATCTGCTGTGCTATTCACCCTTCTCCTTGAAATACCTTTATCAATGACTGGATGGTATTGATACTGAACTCTCATGGTAAACTTATAAGAATATTTTTAATTTACTGCACGAGGATGAAATTGCTGTACTTAATGCTACAGTCAGATACTTAGCTGCAGCCACAAGTACTCTTTTTACATTCACAAAACTGGCAGACGAAACATGAAAAGGAATACTGACTCTTTAATCTCCACTTCTCCACCTAAGGCCCAAGGCAAGCTGACAGGGTAACTTCGTTCTGGAAACAGAAGGGTTTTTATTTTTTTAATTCTGGATTACTTTTTCTTCTGCTTTTGAAAACTGTGGGCAATAGGGGAATGAACCTGGCATAGACTTTAAACAAGAACAAGTTTCTTTATCTGAAAAGTTACAGTCCTTGATGCTTACAGGAAGGTCATTTTCAAAACCCACAGGAAAAATAGCATCACAGCCAGAAAGAGTGCATTAAGTGCCTTATTTGCCTGTAACAGAGACAGTTGTCCATTTATAATAGCTCTGAGGATCAAGTGAGTCTTTGATGTTGTAAGGACTTTCCTATAGATTTTGCAATTAGTGAGCTAGATGTTTAAAATAGTGAGTATCCACAAATTGGATTTTAGAAATGAAAAATATTTAGCAATGTTAAATGATGCTTGGTACAGAATTAGGAGCTAGATGATAGGAGACCTGTAGACATGTGGTGAGGAATCATATGTCAGCTATGTAACTCTCTACAAACAACTCTATTTTGGATCTACTGCATGGGGTAGAGGGAGGAGGAGGGGACTTAAGCCTGGACAGTGTGTGGATGCATGGTCTACTCACTGGGCCAAAAGCAAGGCCTTCAGAGCAGATTGCTTGGTAAAGAATGCCAGCTTCCCATCACAAGAGTCCCCGTGGGCAATGCTGCTCTACCTGTCTTCATTGCACACAGCTCCTCACCAGCCCTGTCTGACTTGCTGTATCTCAACAGAGTTCTTCTAAAGAAAATTCCAAAGATGAGAACTGCTTTAAGAAAATGCTGGTGAGGCTTTAGAAAGCTGTGTTTTATTCACAGCAAACAACAGTAGAAAGCCCTGAGTGCTGGACATCTTTTTTAGCATAGGGTAGAAAGCAATCTATCATGTCAATACCACTGACTGAGACCTGGCTGCCACTGTGATATGAATATCAGAGAGTAATAGTTGCAAGTTTATAAACATAAATTCATCTTTTCCTACCATAAGCAGGAAGTAGCAGATCAGGTTCATGAAAGAAAACTGTACTTCACTGACATTCAAACTCCCACCGAACTTCTTCATTCACCAGGGTAATCTTTTAAGCATCTACAGTCACTCTAAAAATGCTAAGTATGGCAATCGATTCATTGCTTACTTTACAATCTGAAATACTGTTTAATCTTCCAGTGTAGGGATGTTACACACATAAATACGTGATAAATTAGGCAAAATTAAGTATCAACAACCTTGCAGAAAAAATAAAGAGCCTTAATCAAGCATTTAGAAAAATTTGAAACCTTAAGAATGTTTGAAAACTAAGCAACACTTTTCCTGCCTCTTTGCAGAAAAGCAAATGTTAAAAGCGGTCTGAGTCAAACTATTAAAAAATGTGAATTCATATTAGGATCAAAGTTTGTAACTTGCCAAATACAGTGAAGAAGGCCTTGCATGCTGCATGTGAAAATTATCTCAGATTAGGACCAGGAAGATGTTTTGTTAAAAATCAATTCTATGTTATCAGTTTACATGACATCAGTTCACAGTAGCAGTGCAAATTTATTAAAACCAAGCAAAGACACAAAAATTAGTGTTTCCCAGCACCATGGAAATCATAATCTCCTACTTGAACAGCAGAGGCACTTTTCTCCCCCCGTTCTTTTTGTGATTATTATAACATACCATTTTCCCATGGCCCAATGTTTGAAATGGCAACTTTATAATTATGCATAACCATGAATATTAACAAGACTATATAATTCTAGGTAAAATGTTTATTTCAAAATATTATGTAGGTATTGATCAAATGGAATGCAATGTATTGCTAGAGGCACTATTCAATGGAAGCTTATGGCATGCATATTAGAATACTGTTCTGTGGTTTCTATAGATAAAATTGATGTAAGTAAATGATATAAGTTTATTTTATGACGGACTGGATTTAAAAATGAGCAGCAGATTTTTCTACCTAGGATTCTCTAGGCTTTCTTGTCTCTTTCTTAACTTTTTTCCCCCTCATGATTTGTCTCTCTCCCCATGACTTCAATCCTGCCATAAAGTGATTTTCTTCTGTTAATATTGAAACGGTCGTTTAGAAACCCAAGCCTGCTTTGAACACCAACTTCAGACAGAACTTCCATTATCATTAATGAACTCTCTGTTCAAACTGTAGGGGAAAATGAAATCCCAGATCCAAATTTTGCCCTTAGCTACTAAAACTCAACATCAGAGGAGAAATTTGGCCTTGCTTGCTCAAGAAACTGAAAACTGTCCTCCATCTCTCCACTAACATTAATGTCCATCATATGACAACCTATGTAAGATTAATGATTTCAGAATATAACCCTTTCCATGCCAAATGTATCTGTCGACTATACATAACTACATCTCCCAGAAATAGGGAAAAGAGACTGAAAATTCATGGAAGCAGATTGGCAGCAGTATTATCTTTGAATTACCTAGGTTAAAGATGGTCTGTTTCAAGGGACGGGATCCCTTTAAACATGCTTTCATTTCTGGAATAAGAGTCCCTGTTTGGGTGATTGGGCTGAGTGAAATGAGTGATTTCCTCAGGCTGATCTCTAGAGGAAAGGCACCCAGAGCACAGTGTCATGGTGGTATGGCACAGCTGAATGTTCAAACTCCCTCTAACCACCACAGAGATGCATCACCATCTCACATCTGACAGCAGACGTTTTTGAAATATACTGTCCCTTTATACCAGATGACTTGTAAAAAGTAAAAAACACCCAAAGATTTACACCTTTCCATAGACCTTAACAAGATAGTTTAGTGCTAACCACCCACCCCCCCCCCCCCAAAACAAAACAAAACAACCTAACACAACTTTGTAAAATAAAAATAAAAGAACTTTGGAATAATTATGCATCTTGTGATCTCATTCCCAAAGGACTGAAGCAAAGTCCTGTACCAGCCCACTCATTTTATAGGTTATCAGGTGTCAAAACCAACATGGACCCACCACATGATGCATTAATGACAAAGCCTCAGGTGATTTATGCAGGTTCTTTCAAATGAGTACTAATAAGACCTACTGCCACACATTTGAAATGTGCTACAAAATTTACTGATACTGTTTTCCTATCCTTACAGCCTTGAAAACTGCCTCCCTTAGGCACACAAGGTCAGCAGTCCAGACCTTTGAAAAAGAAAAAGAAGAGAAATAGCTCACAGCACTAACAGGTTTCTAAAGTCCTGGAAAATTCTGCAACAACTCCATCATACCTTCATAGTGACATTTTAGGATGGGGTATTTCACAGCCTACTAAAGTACAAACAAAATCCTTAATCCATTCTTGGATTTTCAGTGGGGCAACACTGATTTAGACTACAAGGTGATGGAAACTTCTGGTCTTGGTAATCTTGGAGACACCCTCAACAGTGAAGGTAGAAAGATATGTGACTGAAGAACTTTTGTCCTTTTTTAAAATGCCATACATTTACATCCTCTAGCAAAAAGCACAGAAATAGCTTGGTGGACAGAATGAAGGTGAAGCTGCTGGATGTGTACCATAATGTCCTTTATTCCCATGGCTTTGCAATTTAACATATGCTTCTGCAATTTATCACAAGAATAATATCAAAATCTAAATTATTTTTTGGGGTTGGAAATTTTGAGCACAAAAAAAACCTTTAAAAAGACCCCAGAAAATTATTAACAGAGAATCTGGAAAACACAGAGGTTACCAGCAGAAGTCAGAGCACAACCTTCACTTTATAACCCCTTAATACAGCATGTATTTATACAGCTGGTATTATGTACACTTCTAAGGTCAAAATAGGAGATTTTGGGTGCAAATTTCAACTAACTATGAGCTATGGAAGACACAATTGAAAGCCTACAAACTGAAATGTGAATGTACTAAATCAGTATTGTATTAGATTTAATTTGAAAATAAAATAGCATCAGGAATTAAGTTAAAGGGTTATTGATGCAAACAGTATCTGAGGCATCTTGCAGAATAACTGTATATTGCTAAGCTACAGAAGGCAAAATTCTGGAACTAGGTTTAGCAGCTAATGATTTAAATAGGCTAAAGATTTATCTCTGTGGAGTTTTCTGATTTGTTTACTATCCCAAAGATCGGATTCTCCTGATAAATACTTATCTATTTTACATATAGAAAACATTTGTCCAATAGAAAAAAATTTGCATTTGAAAAACTGAGGTACAAAATATCATAAAGATTGAAAATTTCTTGGAATTAAAAATGATTTCTGAGTATTTTTATGGTTAATGGATAATTAAACCACCAAATATTTAAAATAGTAACAACTATTCTCCACACACAAAAATGTAAGTATCACCTGTCAATAGATGAGCCAGCCATGACTTAATAGTGTATGAAACAAGGGTACCAGGCACACATAATTGCATACTGCAGACTGTTGTTCCCCTTCTTTTAAAGTACCTGGCTTTGTTCAAAAACACAGACAAAGAAATAAGTCTAGACAGACCAATATTGCATGTAACCCAAAGAAGAATTTGCAGGAGCAAACACAACATCTTCAGGATTTCAAAGCATGGCTAAAAGACATGACAATACACACCCCTGGGTAGTAACCTTAAGATTCATTAGGACTGAAAAACAAACACCAGGCATGTGCTAAAACCAAAGTCCATGATCCTTTTTTGCCTTGCATGAAAACAAAAAATATTTTCTTTACATGCTTCCATTTCTTCCAGTTTCTTATCTCCTGCTCCCTCATCTTGCTATATCTCCACCAGCTCCAGCCAAAAGGACTGAAGTGTGCCAGTGTCCAACACAGAAATCTTTGCAGGTCTATACTATGGACACAGAGAAAGATTGTGCAGGTAGTCAGACAAGCACTTCTGCAATACTTTGAAAACAACATACACTAGGCTGTCATCAGGGTGCCAGCTGGGCTTAGTTTAAGAAATAGCTAAACTCCTGACATTCTATCAGCCTAATTTAGAATCAATCTTGCTTTCCAGCGATGATAATAAACTTGTACAAACATGAGATTCATTTGTATATTTTAGCATTTTATTTCAGTCCTGGAATGTAAAACCTGACATTGGAATCAGTTTGATTTTTTTGGTTATTGAAGATATTAAGCACTACAAGAGCATTGAAATTTCGATCTGATTAGGATAAAAATTCCTCAGGATCAAAACACTTCTTTTTTTCCCCCTACAGTTTTACTAATTGTGAGCTACTTGACATTGCAGAGTTATTCCACAGCATGATAGCAAAATATGTGAAGTATTTTACTGTTAGAAATTATCAACTCATTCTATTTGTTTTTCATGTGTTTGAGGTTATTAAGAGAATAAAAAATTATAACTGATGTGCATAAGTTAAAAGGTTAGTTCAACTACAGCTGGTATGCTAAACCACTAAGCAGTATTTTGTAGAGCAATAGATTTTTTTCTACTGAACATACATAAAAGAAATCATGAATATATAACTGATTTAAAAGCAGACTGAGGGGGTAATATTCCTTGAAAAATAGGGGAGCCATGAAAAAGGTGAATGTGGAATAGTTTATTTTCAGAAAGACTGGATTATTCTAACCACTGGAAACCAGATAAAGTAGATGAGAGGGAGTGCTACCAAACATACTCATCAGAGACCTTTGCTTTATGGGAAATGAACTGCCCTGGCTCACTGTTCCTGAGGAATTGTATTTCTTATAGCTGTAAATCAAATCCTGAAGAAAGAGGATGATATTTTCTAAGCAATAGCTGACGACAACAGTATCTTTCTTGTCAGAGCCAGGTTTCTGAATTCAGACCTCAATTAGGATTTCAAAATGAAAAAAGCACATATTATATACCAATACCAACTGTTATGTACTTGTGACAGTGTTCTTGCAAACAATATATTAATTTTGAAATGATGGCATGTTATCATATATTTGCCCAAAAGTATATTCATGGTTGCCTTCAGAGGTCTTGACTTTCTTCCTTGCTGCTTTCTTAATGACCTTCATTGAACAGTAACATCAAGTACTTGGTGTTCAATGAAGACCATTCATTTTTTACAATTAAATAGAAGATGCATACTCCTACAGCATATGACATCCACTCATTCTTAGCATGAAATGAACATCTTAAAAAGGCTTTTACAGACTTCTGAGTGATAACAGTGTCAAAAAAAGGGAAGCACACACGCACAGCATCATACTCCTGAGAGCAGCAATTGCCCTTGCTGTGTTCTATGGAGAGTGCTAAGACCTGATACAACAGTAATTTTATTGATCTGCTTGATTTCTGGTGTTGATTTGACATCAGATGTATCCTGCTAGCTTAAAGATCAGGTATTTTTGTCACTGATGTCATAAGAAGAAGATCAGTTCTACTCATGCAGGGACTCATGGCTTGGTGAAGGTGTTCAAACTGCCCTATGTTTGACACACACTTCAGTCCTGCAATGCTTTTATGCAGTGGTGAGTAAATAGAGAGGATCCTATCACCTTCCCCATTCTTACAAGTGGTAAAGTAGAACTGGGCCATGAGGGGTCTTTCTAGGGTCTTAGTTCTATATGCATAACTATGAAACACAAAACATTCAATTACAACTCTTTCATGGCACGTAACCTAATGAAGAGCTCTGTCACAGAACTAGGATTAGGGACTGTATCTGTGCCAGGGTACAGCCAGACCTGTAATTTTTGAGGGTTTGGATTGAAACAAAAGTTGTTGCAGCCTAGCCAGTTTTTGTGTGTTAGCTGAGCCAACACCTGGGTCATGATACTGGATGTGCACAGGCTGTTAGACTAGAGAACATTTTAATTATGATCTCTGCGAGAGAGACTTGATTTATGCAATGATTCTACCAGCAATTTGTTCAACAACCACTGTGAAGATGAACAGATAAGAAGAGTCTCAAACTCCTGAAGCCATGAAACGTTTTAAAACAGGAAAGAGCTTAATAAGGTAGAATTGCAACACCAAAAAACTGGCTGAGAGATTTGTGAAAAAGCATGATCATTCAAAGTTTGAATGAAACAGAAGAGAAACAATTGGCATAAACTTTTTTTTTCTGTTTGGACAAAAATTATGTTTCAATAGCTTATGTTATCATGCCATGTATTATGGTGCTGCTATAAATGCAGGCAGAGTATTAATGTTGTTTTATGAATTCAAAAGGGGTTCAAGGCATAACTTACATAAATCTCTTAATAGAAATTTTGAACTTAATGGAATTTTTGCTATTTACTTCACTGGGCTCAGAATTTTAGTCCACAAAATTGCTTTTTTAAGGCACAACGCCTATGTCCATTGAAGGCAATGAAAGCTTTTCCAGTGACCATAACTGACCTTTCATTAGGGCAGTAGCTCCTTTACAAAAGCCTGTTGTCACTGCTATAGTCTTGCAGACCTTCTTCACAATTGTACTTGTTATGGTCGCATTCCTGAAACTGCTTTTGTCTTCTTTTATCTGAGATAGAGTTAACAAGGCCTGCTTTTCTAAGTCTCTAATGGGCTGCTATGATCTGAAGCCATCAATAGCCCTCTTCATTTTTTTCCTGTGTGATTTTGTGCAATGTTTTCTTCTTTGCTTGTTTTTCTCTTTGATATTTTTGAATATCTTGGATGAGAGGGCAGGATGTAGTGGTCTTACTTTTCCCTTATGCTATGTTGCCAGTAAATAGGCAGAATGGCAGTTTTACTTATGTTTCTTTTACCCTTAAATCTACAATTGCGATTTGGATTTCTTCTTGTTTTAATCATTACAAATTATTTTATCTCCTGTAAAAATAAACCAAGATTTTTGGTTGCATTCTCCATCAAACACAACCTTTTCAGTTTGCTGTTTTCTCAACTCCTGCTTTGTTTTCTCACTAGTGTTTTCTATCCATTACTTTAGCTTCCAAGTCCTCTTCAAAATATTGCACAAATCTGCTTTTTTTTTTTTTTTTTTTTTTTTTTCTTTCTCCACATTGATCTCAAGCAGTTATTTCCTATGTTGTACTGGCAAATATCCTGTTCTCTCTGTTTTGGGGAACCAGTTCTGCTGGGTTCCACCTTCCACAGCCAGTGTGTTTTCCAGCTCATGAATTTTAGCTCTAATTCTAGTTTTACTAAACCAGGAGGATTTTCTCCTTCTGGTTTGGTTTGAATTTGATTTTATAGGATTGGCAAGTTGCTGTGAAGTATTTTGGGGTTCTACAATTTTTTTCTCTTGGTTTCTGTACAATTTTTATTGTCAACTGCTAGAAGTTGAACATCTCTCTGGGCAAAGATATGAACCACTTTGGCTTCTGCAGAACTTATGTACTTCCCCAGTTATTCCCAAGACTAATTTAAACTTGAAGATCTTTCATAAAAAGCATGAGTTTGAACACAAAAAGACAAAGGCAAAGCCCTGTATCTGGTATGGATGGATTCCCTGCTAAAGGGAATGTTAGAGGCTTGGGACTGACTGGCTGGGTTGCTGCTGTGTGAAAAGGGACCTGGGGGTCCTGCGGGACACGATGCTAAGCATGAATCAGCAGGGCTGCACTGAAAAGTGTACAGCCAGCAGAGCACAGAAAGTCCTTATCCCCCTTCACTCATCACTCTTTAAACTGCATCTGGAATCCAATTTTAGGCTCCTACCATAGGAAATATATTGATAAACTTCAGTGAGCTCAGAAGAGGTCTGTCAAGATACCCAGGGGCTGGCGTATTTGCTCTGTGAGGAAAGGCTGTGCAACCAGGCTTGTTTAGCCTGAAGATGAGGTGACCTCAGGGGAACCTAGCAGCATATCTGCAAGCAGGATACTGCAAAGATGGAGCCACGAGCTACACCATCAAAACAGGGAAATTCCAACTGGATAGGAGGGAAAAAAACACCCCCAAAATCACAGTGAGGATAACTGACACTTATTAAGATAATTGGAACAGGTTACTCAGAGAAGTTGTGGAGAATCTGAAGTTTTTCAACATCAACTACACAAAGTGCTGAAAAATTTGCTTTGAATTTGTATTGATCCTGTTTTTGTTGAGTATTAGGTGGAACTAGATGATATCCCAGAGTTCCTTCCAACCTAAATGATTCTATGAGCATCTTGTTCCTATAAGGCAAGAACACAAATATACATAAAAGATGTAACCAGCCCTGTCTATTGAAAAAAAAACCAATTAGCCTGGCAAGAATAATTATGCTATAGCCACGCAGCCAAGTTTGTGTGTGAGGCCTGCTATGCTGGAAGCTGATAGTGGGAGAAATCCCTGTGTTCCTAAAGTTTGCAATCCAATCAGTTAAACTGGACATACAGTGAGAGCAGGAATACAGTAAGTTGAAGTGATTTTCTTGGAGAAAGAAAAGACCTGTCTTCAGGGTCTCCTGAGTCCTAGTCCAGTGCTTATATACTGGACCATACTACACTCATACTCCCTGCATAGTTCTTGAATTTTTCTGAAACATTCATAAAACAGATCCTATTTGAGAGAGAAGTGGTCATTCAGAAGATTAAGGTCTTTTTCAAATGGAATGTTCATCTATGCCAGATGGTATGGTAAATCTGAGTCATAAATATCTTTTATTTCCTTGGTCAGAGAGTGCAGTGAAAGTGCAACTTGCCATTTTTGATTTCCAGTTTCAAGAGCACCAAGAATTTGAGTTTCTGAATTTGTTCCTTCAGTTCTCAGCAACTGACATATTCTCCTGGATATTAAATGCTTAAAATTTAAATGACATAAAATTATTGTGTTTATTTCTTTAGATAGCTGATTTTATTTTTTTCTGCAGAAATATATCTAACTTGATTTTATGCCAAACACATTTTACATTCTAGAAACTTCTGAAATCTTTACACAGCCTAATACTGCTCTTGGCTGCCATATGTTGTTATAGAAGCTGTCCCTATTCTCCTCCTTTCTGGTCAGAGTTATCCTCCTATCTTCCCTTGCACATCATGCAAGGTAATTTGGGATGGAAAAATTATTCTGCCTTTTAGTGTAGTCATATGGTTTTGTAAAATCTAATTTAATGTGGCTGTATTTGGGCTGCTGCCCTTTTATTAGGAAATGTTAGTAGGACATGATGCAGGGGGAGCAGAGTTATTCAAATCTGTGACTCTGAATTTAAGAAGCAGTTTGCAGATCATCTTGTGGATTAAGAAAATCACCAAAGTCAATCATAAATGCAGTCAGTCACTGAAACTTCCAAAGAATTATCTGGCTTCACTGCAGGCACAGATAAATTAGAGATTATGGGCATAAGTCTTTTTTCGCACAAGGGTA
Organism: Agelaius phoeniceus; assembly: GCF_051311805.1. Lineage (NCBI taxonomy): Eukaryota > Metazoa > Chordata > Aves > Passeriformes > Icteridae > Agelaius > Agelaius phoeniceus. Next base: position 38,426,248 of record NC_135270.1, on the reverse strand, counting down.
AATCAGGAGCCCCATCACTGAAGTCAACAGATCTCAACAAGAAAAGAATTAGGCCCTATGGCTTTTAGTAAGAGGAATACAAAGAGTTTAATTACAAGGAATCATGCTGAATCTCCCTTCCCCCATACACAGACACTGCACATGTTCTCTGGTAAGGTTTGTCTCTTGCAACATTTTTGCACTTCTGTTATCCTTATCCTAATCAGCTACTACCAGTGTGCATACAACAGGGACTTAGATGCTGTAAGGATGGGGCCACTTAGATATTAACACATGGGGTGGTTAAAGCATTAGTAGGGCTGTAGCTCAGTTCTGTGTTAAAAAACCTGGTGAAATCCCAATTATGCTGCAGTTTTTTGTCCTCAGTGTTATGACTCAGAAAAACCCAAAATCCTCAAAGAGGAGGAGTTTCTATTCTGTGCCAGGGAGGGAGTTTCTCATGTAAGCAATGCCTCTTTAAGGATTAAAATAATGCATAGCACATGTAAATTAACAGCTGCTGGAAATTCAAGTAATACAAATATAATGCTTTATTTCCACATATTTAAATGGTCTTATATGTCTATAAAAAGATTTGAAAACAAATCACACAAAGAATTACAGTTAAACCATCCTCTATGAAAACCTCTGACAAAAAAAAGAGCAGGTGTAAGATGAAGATCCCAGGTGTGGAACATAAATAATAGTTTAGGAGCAATCAGCTGTTGTACCAGATAATTTGACAAAAATGGAAGTACTTACAGTCTAAGTGACTATGTCTAATGCCTTCCACATCTTCAGCATGAATGAAGTGGTAACATCTCTTTCCTACAATATCTACAGGGGTCAGATCCATGTAATCACTAATCCTAAAAAGGAAAGAGAACATAAAGCCTATAATTCAAGAAAGAAAAGAACAAAAGAATTATCAAATGACTCAGAAAGTTAAATCTGCTAAAAAAGTTTTTTCAGCATTATATCATTTAAATGGAATATCTGTACAAATGAGACAAGGCCTTAGAGGAAAAAAAAAAAGAAAAAAAATCTTTTAAAAGAAACCTAGAAATTATTTTATCTATTTAACTAAGTGGAAAATTAAATTCTAGTGCATATTCTCCATGTAGACCAGAACACCAGAACAATACAATTCCATGAAATTGTAAAGCATTAGTGACAATCCAAAATCCTCATTAAAAGACTAAGATGATTCAAGGTTACATAATAAAGTAGAAACATGTTATGTTTATACCAAATGATTAGAGACACATTTCATTTCAACAGATTGGTCTTCTATTGGGTATATTCATGAAAAAGCTCTTCAACCATTTCTTGGCACCAAGTCCAAACTCATATTTCAAGGGATATAATTTAAATGCTGAGACACACAGATGCCTCAGGGTGTTATCTTTTTTAGTCTAATTCATTTGGGAGCTCAGCTTTCACTCTGGGTCCTTTCAACTGGGACTTTGTTGTTTATTGCACACAGAAACTTTAAAATCTATTCTGCAGACCTTTGTGTGTGTGTGTCTGTGTGTGTGTCTGTGCACTCGTGTCTGTGTGTGTGTGTAAACTCACATTGTGGAGAGTCAAGGGGTCAACCTCCTTAAACACAGTACAGACATTTAAAAGAAAATTGGAAAATGCCCCACTCAAGCAAGAGTTTGAAACTATGTCTGTTTTCTAGACATAGGATACTTTTTTTAGGGTTTGAAATAATCTGCAATGATTATGGTACATTCTATGATAAAATCAGGTAGAGGAAATCCCACCCTGCCAGCCTAGTAGAAAGGGGCAATCTCTAGGCAGGCCACTATCCTGTGGTCCTGTAAAACATATGCATAGGCTTGTGTTTGAGCAAATCAATGGCTCCACTGACTTACAGGACTGTTAGCATGACTGAAATTTAAAGGTAGGTATATGGCACAGTGTTTTGCTGAATTTGCTGAAATTGTGCACAGGCTTGAGGCTTGCTACACAAGACTGCTTCTGCACATCTGAAGGATCTACTGACAACCACTGTCATGGCCAACAAGCCAAACCTCTGCCATGTGCTCATTTCTTTTTGGGCACATATTAGCAGATGTGGTATCACAGTCCACATTAAACTGGCTATTGTCTCTTTCCAAATGGTTTTCAATTCTTAACAGCTGAAAACACACAGACTGATCATGCACTCGTAGCATCAGTCTCTCATTTTGCTTTTAGCTATTTATCACCATCTGAGATGATTTTTCTTCTGCAGGTGCTTTTCTCAGTCCACTAACTAATAAAGAAATCCCAGATTATCTTAGATGGTGAATCTTAGACGACACAAATCCTACATTTGCAAAATAGACACAGATTAACATACCATGTTTTAGGCAACAAAATTTTATGTCCGTTTTTCACATTCTCAAATAAAAATAGGAATTTTTAGGAATAGCCAGTATACTAGCTAACAGATCTTGCCTCAGAGGGAAGCTAATGTCTGGCTAGTTTGTGCACTGAGTCCAGGATTATGAAGGAGATCTCTTCATTCTGAGGAAAGTAACAAGATGCACCCAAAGACTTGAGTAATGTCATTCCTGCTCACTGCTGTTTCAAGCAGGCAACCACTTGGAAAAGTAGGAGTACTATTGATCTCACCCCTGCTGATCCAATGGTCCACTGTGAGCATTCATTTCAGTTAAGTGGCATGGCTTCTGCTCCACACTCCCTGCAGCTGCCAGTAACTCCCCATTGCTCCATAAATAGTGCTTACAGCTTGCCCAGCATGGATCCATTTTTCTCTGTTTTCATCAATGTTGTGCTTGCTTTACTGTGGCACCGCAAAGAATTTCGTAGCTGCCCGCAAGTGCCAGGAGTCAAGCTCATATATTCAGGGTGGGATACTTATCTCCTTTTCTATAATCCCAGAAGAGAGATCCCAACATCCCTGACTCAGAGAACAGCCTTGGCAAACACCCAGATAATTAATCTGACAGCTTCAATCAGTTGTTCTGTTAATTTCTTCCCATCTTCTGGTGGGATTTTTTTTTTTTTTCCATTCGTCCAGTTTTTAGAGTCATATTCTGCACTGTAGCTGCTGTGAAATCTAAGTCCTGTCAGTCTTATTTCATTTTAGATGAGTGGAAATCCTGCTGCCTCAGTGAGACCACATTCACCTCCCAGCACTGGCAGAAGTATTTCTACTATTTGAAACTACCTTTATAAAATATTTTAAACAGATTTTTAACAATGACACATGGGCTTAAAGTGGAATTATTGTAGCATACATTCAAGTACCACTATATGCATTCTGCATTACCATGAGATAAAATCCATAACAAACAAGGAAAAGTTGCTTTATAATGTTGCCTTCAGCTAAAAAATTGAAAAAACATTAAGAAACTCAAGACTTTCTTGCTGTCTTCCCACAGTTTACCATGTCTTATCAGCCCTTCCCATGTGATTACCAATCATTGCACCTCACCTGATGAATTTTACAGTTTTCAGTGATGTCTTTCTCAGGCATTTGGAAGTTTTATTGCTACATGAATATAAAGGGATGGTTTGAGAAAAATGTTTAATTAAAAAAACCCCACATATACAATTTAGGGCTCATAAAAATGCCAAACTCACAGCAGAGAAAGCATAAATCATCCTAATTTGGCCTAAAAGTTCATTTCATTCTTGACCTGATGGAACAGTTCATTTTTCACATCTATTTGATTCCTGGCTTTTTTTATGGAGGTTGCCAATAAAGGCAGCAGTAAGTGCAGGTGATTTTGTTAAAAGGGAATTTGTTCGTTAGGAACTGGATAGAACTCACTTCACAGAGGCCTTTGAAAAACTCTGCAGTGGTAGCAGCTTTCCATTACTACCTAGGTCACAGTGAAATCAAAGACTTAGGGAAAAGTTTTGCTCTAGATCCTATTCCTAACCCCCAAAGCTCTTTTGCCAGCATCTGGATAGTCACAGGCATAGCTAGAGTCTCAGGCAAAAAGCCCAAGCTTTAATGCCATTGTCCACTTTTTCTGTGACTTTGTGCAAACCACTTTCCATGAAGCAGTTTTTCCAAGCTTAAAAATGAGAATAATATATTCACTTTTAGACAATGCTCTAGAAGTGCAGATGAAGTGTTCTCTCTAATAGTCAAGTAATATTTTTAAAAGTATTCCAGCAGTGCAGCAATGTGGCAGCAAAGACAACCTCATAATTGAAACCCAAGATTATTTTAAGTTAAGATCCTGATTCAACAAAACAGTTGAGTTTATCCTTTTTAATAAAAGTTTATATTGACGTGCTATCCTGATCACAGGTATTCCACTATAATTGTGCAATTATGATTGTTCATATCAGACAGCTTCCAGCCATTGATGCTGGAAAAGCTTGCAGTAGCCACCTTGTTTCTTCCACTTTTTGATGATGTCCCCTTCACAAAATTTATTTTGGCTGCATTACCTTCCTTCTTCCTTTCCAACCTTTTCCCCATACCTTCCATCAATGGACCCAAACTTACTATGTGTAATTTACTTCTCAGATATTTTCACTCTGAATACCTATTCCCTGGATTATATTTTGATTTTTCAAAATCAGGACTCTGAGGCCCTAATGGTTTTGATCAGCCCCTCTGCTTTCCAGCTCTTCCCCCACCCCAGCCAGGGCCCAGGCCGCCATGGCAGCCCCTGTCAGTGCCCAGCTCCCCACAGCCCTGTCTGGCCATCGGCCCTCCTGACCCGACCCAGCCCATTCCACTGCCTGTCCTCAGGAGATGCCCAATGCCAGGGGCTGGAGCTGCCCCTGTGCCCCCAGCTCCCCTCTGGGGTGGTGGGATGGGCCCTGGCTGCCATGTCTTGCCCTCACAGGCTGCCATGCAGGGCCCCCAGCGCCACGGGCACCCAGCCCCCAGGGAGCAGGAGCTGAATTTAAGTCCTCTCTTTCACCTTCCCAGATCACTCATCACTATCACACAGAACACAGCCTCCCCCAACCAACTCTTCATCACCTGTTCCCATTTCACTGCTGTCTTTCCCAGTATGCCCTTAACCAATTTTATTCTACAGTTTTCCCACCTCTAACTGCAACAGATCCCACCTCTCTAGCCTACTATCTAGGCCATCTGTGCTTCTGTTCTGTTAAACACCGAACATGATAGCTGTAATCTGCAAATTAGTTCAAAAATGGAAAACTTTAAAACTTCAGACCAAAAAACTTGTGGAGGGGAGGATGGAGGAGCATAAGGACAGGCATACAGGTCAGACCAACGTCTGTCTAGTCCCAAATCTTGCCTTGAGAGGGACGGTGAAAGATTGTAAAAAGCAGAGAAAGCTTAGAGGAATATTTCCTGGTGTATCTTCCCTTATTCCAGAAGACATCCTGCAAATTGCAGTTTTAAATTTACCTTTATCTTCTAAGAATGTAATGAAAATGAAGGTAGCAAGGATGAGAGTGAATTCAGTGTTCTCCTACAACACTAGGATGACATTGCAAAAGTCAAAAATTTCAAAACTTCTTGCCAAGCCCATGGAACAAAGAAGTAAAGGATCTAAAGGCCATACCTATTTTCACAGTAAATGATATTGAGGTCCATATTCACACGAGTGACAAACATGTGGCAGTCAATCCTGACTTCATTAATTGTAGGAGGTGGCAAAGCATGAGCGACAACAACAAGTCCCATGATTTGGCTGGGCACTGTCCGTCCGTGTGACAGCGACACTCTCAGACGTAACCGGCCTGTTATATGAATCACCTGGAAAACAAAACCAATAAAAAATACCAGTGAATTCTGAGTGCAGCTGTGACATCAGTTTCTTTTAAAGGATAGTTTTACTGTTCCCTTCAGATCACTTAACACTGCCTAAAATTGTACCAAGTAAGTGCCAGTATCATTGTTAAGCTTATTAATATTGGCTGTCAACATGCCCTATATGTCCTCATGGCAAAAGGAACATAACAGAAAAATGCTTCACATTCATCAAATAAAAAGCTAACAACCCAACAACCTGTGGTGTTGATTTTTGCTGTGGTGTTTTTTACACAAAGAAAGAAGACAACAATGAAGTAGAAATTCAACAAAAAAGAGAGTCAGATAAAACTGAAATAATGAAGCTGGAAATTAATAAAGTAACCATTTTATATATTTGGAAATTGAATATGACACAAGAAAGACCAGCAGTTTTGGAACATAATGGATTTCATTGAGTTGATAGTCACCTACACCATGGAAACACTGTTCATTGCCTTGAATTTCTTCTTTGTGGTAGGCAAATTGAGAAGCAACTGCCTACAGGTGATCTGTGAGCTCAGGTGCAGGATGGTCTTTCTGCATCCACAGTAAAACATTTAAAGAGCTGGTAGACATGTAATGCCTTTGTCTAGTGCACTAGGCATGCATGGAGAGCTCTGGGGGTGGTGCTTTTCTTCCATATGCACAAGATAGTACCAGAAGATGCTCAGATCCAATAGCATCCAGAAGAACTGCATCCCCCTTCTAAGAGCGCTGCCTGAAATAGAAAACTGAATCTCTGGGAAAAGAATTATTTACCACTTCCAGTTTCACTCCTTCAGGAGTTCTGTGTATAAATAAAGGAGTTGTTTTATCCAGTAAAAGAATATAAATACAGAATATTGAAATGAAAATGCAAACCACAGTTCCTGTACTCATGGATAAGAGATGCAGAGGAATTGGCAGTTGCTGGCTGCCACAGATTTTCTTCCGCAGAATGTAGTATATCATCAACATAAGAGAACACTTCCAGGAGATGAGGGCCCTTTTCTCTGTCATCCCAGACTCCCTACCCAGAGGTCAACAGAGAAGTTGGTTGATTCCTGGGTCACAGGAGGAGGTGACAAAAATGTGGTAATAATTGTACTGATACTCATCTCACAAAGATAGAAGACAAGCCCTTTACTTCTGATCTGAGATTGATAATAGAAAGTGAGAGAGAAGAAAATTTGTCATTTTTAAGATTGCAAATCACAAAGTGCATCCAAATTAAAATCCAATTAATGCTAGTAAATCTGTGATGTAAGACTTGAAATTTGTTTCTTTTTTTTTGACCTAATCATTGAAACATCTCCTCTCACCACTATTTCACATTTTGAGCCTAGCCAGTGTGGTGAATCTGAATGAGGAAAGTGATTAGCTGCTGTGTATGGCCATTTCAGTTACAGTTTTCTGACCACCCATGTTTAAAGTAACTATTGCCTAAACTCACACTTAATGCACCTTTCAAGGGCAAACTATTCTATGAATATTTGAATAAGTTCCTAAAGGCAAAGATGCAAAAACAGCATTTCAAACCCACTTTAATTATTTCTTTTTCTTAAAACCTCATTAACTAATGAAGAAATAGCTAAAAGAAATAGGATTAACTTCACAGGAGGGGCAGTATTACTATATTTTGCTCCTTTGAGCTAGGCTTGCATATACATCTCCTTTTTATCATTATCTGTCTCTTTATCATGCAGTTTCAGCTTACTGCAAAACTCAAATCTGTAAATGCTTGGAAAAATGCTGATGGATAACTGGTAAAAATGTGAAAATTTATCTTATCCTGAACGTGCTATGCAAAAATATCATTTTTCTGTTGTTTTTTTCGTAGAAGTCCTTATGCTAATATGTTTGAAGTTGGCATGAACACTTCAGGGAATTTTTAAGCTATATCATATATGTAAATCTTCTTTGTATTTTTCTAAACCTTCATGTCATTTGCAGCTAAATATCAAAATGATTTGTTTTTGAACAACTGTCTATTCAGGCAGTACCTCACTTTTTTTCCGATACTTCATCTGAAATACACTTCAGATGTAGTATTGCCCAAGAGACAGTTCCAAACCTGCTAGGACCACCATATATTAACATCCTTGAATTTCAAGAGACTTTGCTTCCAGATTCAAATTATTTAGCATGTTCCTAATTCCACCATGGATCAAAACATGTTCAAAATTCCCATATGAAATAAAATTTTAGGGGTCAGTGCTCAATTTCATTCTGATTCTATACACTGAGAAAGGTACAGCAAACTACCCATCAGTTCCAGTGCCTGTGTGCCTCTAAAGGATCTGTATTTCCATGCCTGAAATCCCTTTCTATGACAACATCAGTCAAATGCACCAAGTGGGAAAATCTAATTGGTAGTAAAAAACAATTCTAACTGTCATGACCTTGTCTATATTGTGAGTATTGCCACTTTTAACACTGGTTCATTTGAACTGGGATTAGGGGTGATAGGAATTATAGGGTCAATTATCTCCTGTAGCTAAAATTAATCTCTTTATAATTCAATCCCACAGCACTAGTCTATCATACCCTAAAGCAGTATTATGACTTTAATGAAGCTAAATTGCAACAATAAACTGTTTTATGAAGGACAACACTTGGCTCCAGATGTAAATATATAGTAAGAATTAGCTAGGAATTTACTGAAAATAAAAAGTAAACACAGCTCTTCTGTGCGGTTACCTTTATAAATGCTTCCTTCTGAAAAGTTAGTCCTAATCAATCTTTAAACTCTATCTTGTTTCTACTAATGCCATATGAATAGACAGGCACATTTAGATGTCACAGCAAGAGAAGACAGTGATACTGTGTTCTGTCTATTTCAAAAAGGTGGGTGAATACTATACTCCTGATCACAGGATCATCAGAAACTTTGCATGTCAAGAGCTGTACGGATTTCCCCATAAATTCTTCATCCACCTTCTAAATTAAATTAATAACAAGACTCCTTTTTTATGTTGCTGGGAGCTGGACTGGGTTAACTGTCCAGAAATTTCTTTGCTTACAAACTGTTTATTAGTAGGTGTAACTATGATTTTTATGATTCATACTACAGAAGCTCAGGGAAGTCTAATGGTTGAAAGAAGCCATGTGACCTGATCAAGACCAGAATTTTGCTTATTCTGATCTATATTATTGCTTGTAGTGGAACCTAGGATAGGGAGGTGAAGAAAAAGCATTTTGCAAAACCAAAACTTTTAACACTGAGAAATGAAAATAACACATATACTGTAAAGACGTAATGCTGAAGCAAAACAAATACTGTAAAAATATTCTGAACTGCTTAATTGCTTTGTTTAAAGCAAAAAACCTAAATCAACTTTGCCTAACACACTAATATTGGGAAAAAAGTATTTGACTTTTATTTTTAGCTGATTAGAAAACGGATTTGCAAAATATTGTAAGTACATGTAAACACACAAGTTTATGAGTGTGGGAGTGTTAACAAGCCACACTGGTTGGACAAATATATATTTCTTTTCCCTGCCATATGCTCTCTTTAGTCATCTGTTAGTGATATCCTCTTAGATGTGCTCTACTAATGTCTACTCATTATAAACAAGCACATCACAAAGACCTTGATAAAACCTTCCCTCTGTCAATACTTAGGGAAAGTAAAGCCCAGCAATTGAAAAACACATCTGGAACCTGCTCATCATCCTTTAAAGCTAAATCTCACCTCTGAAGATGGAAATACTTCCTTTGTCAAAAGATATCTTTAAATATTAGATCCATTTTTTCACATACATGTGATGTCAGAGTAAGGACATGCATTACCAGAGGCTATAAAAACCTGCAAGCATGAAAAATCTGTGAATTTCACCTTTCTAATATCTCTGTGTGCTTCAGAATTTAAATTTGAAACAAATTTCTAAACTACTTCTTTTGTTCTCTGTAAAATTGATTATGCCAATTTATTGTGTGTGTGAAACCACAGCACTGGCAGAAGCTGTCCCTCCAGCTCATTTAATGAGACATTATATTTGAAGTCTTAAAATTATTGTGTAGAATAATTTTTTTGGAAAACAATAACATATGAAAACATCCAAATGTATTTAGTGTGTGCACCTAGGTATTTAGCTATTTTATAAACAATTCACACACACATTTATTCCCTTTTACAGAAACAACTGTTTCTGAAGCATTATATATATTTGTTTTGGTCTCTCAAATATGTTAGTTTATACTTCCAAAATCAACACCTAAATCTTTAAAACACAACCAATTTAAACTGATGAAACTGGCCAAAGAAATATCTTACAAACTATACCCATAGTCTCTCATTTTTCCTTCAAAGAGTTGTGTGCTCCTTCACTCACTGATCTCACTGACACACATCCATGCATCTCAAAACCTGTCTGTGACACCAGTGAGACAAATGTTTTTACACTCTGCAAGGTAATGATTTCCTGCATGGTTTCAGGTGATTTCTAAAGTAAGAGTGAGTATTTGGAAGCAGAATTTCCTCTGGACTATGAGGAAAACAGAGCCCAGTGTCGCATTGGGAGTTTATACAATGACATCTGAAAGTTTCTCCTTTTCTGAGATAAAAACCATTTCTATCAACCTGAACTCCAGTATAGGTTTCTTTATTTACCACACTTCTCTTTCTTCCTGCCCATGTCACACTGTAATCACTACAACATTTCTACTTACTTATGTTTTCTCATGGTCAGAAATTGTTTCTGTGGTTCCTCAGCCCCATCCTCACTGAGTTCAAAGCCTGCTCTCCCAGCCTTCATGAAAGCTTTGGGAGAAGACATCATTGGCTTATACTTATCACTCAGCAGTAGCTGGGAAATGAGAGGTCCAGTAAGGCTTTGTGTCTGCAGGTCCTGTAATACTTCATTATCCCCTTCTCAGACTTACTGCATTTCTACAACCACTACAGTATTACTAATAGGAGATCCCATGGAGCATGACATTTTGGTGTTGAAAAGGAATAAGCCACTACAACTGTAATATGTTGGATCATCCCACATGTGCAGCAAGTCTGAGGTGTCCCAAATGCATCCAACTTGCTGTACAAAGGCCAATCAAGTCTCTATTGTGCATACTTAGCTTAACACACAGAGGACACCTTGGGCTTGCCATGTGCACTGTACATGAGGGGTTTCATCCATTGTGTAAAGTTTGTAGATGTATGTTCCTGTTGAATCGATGCTAGATTTGCTATCTCTTTTAATCTATGAAATAACCATGTTATCATTTTCCCTTGTTAACATCAGTCATCTCCAACCTCATAAGCATCATCTATCTTTTCTCTTGGACAACATAACCAAATAACCTGTCTACTTACAGTAATTGTTCTCAACACTTACTTGATTCAAAAATTTGTTACTTCAGTTTTAGCCTTGAAAAAATGCTTGATGCTGAAAACCCTATATTTCTGGGGTCTTTTTTCAACTACAGTAGTCCATTTAATAAAGAGCATTGTGTCTACACACCAACCTTGTCCTATTATATCAAGGCTGCACCAGAACAAAGAAAAGTAATACTTAGTGCAGCTGTCACTGTTACATTCAGAACCATGGTGGATGAAAATAAGACAAGGCAATATAGTCTATGACTCCTGAGAAACAGCTTTGCAGTCAGTCTTGATTGAGTTAGGCAATGAATGCCACTGTTCAGAGCTGTGGTCTTGAGCACCCATTCAAAGAATACGAGTTGGATTTCAAGGAGGGGGAACATTATTCCTAACACATACATAGTTTCAAGGTCAATAGCCTCTTTCCCATCTACAAGTACATTTTAAATCCCTTCAAATACACCTGCAGAAGACAGTCTGAAGATGGAAATGGTATTTACATTTAAACAGCATATTTGGTCTCAGGACGTATTTTATTGCTAAAAAGTCAATACTAGTTTTTGGAGACACTTTAGGCTTTTCCCATATTTCCTCTGTTATCACTCTCTCAAATAATAAGATTCAAAAGCTATTCTACTGCTTAAAATAGTCACAGGCAGAATTCAGGCTAATCCTAAGGGTATAAAAAAAGGTATCCTTATGAGACCTCAAACTTATTGGTGCTTAAAGACAAGCATCATGTGAGAAACAACCCAGTGTGGTAGGCTCAGTTCAAAGCACTTTCTCAATCCCTAAAATGACCTGAGTAGAATATTTTTGATTGCATATGGGGAATCTTGAGATCGGCAGCAAGCACAATAGCCACAGTCACTTTCATTCAAGTACACTACAGAGAACAGATCTCTTCTGTGCTGAAGTTGCTGTTTTGAGCACACATGCAACAAACTGCTTGTTTCTCAACATCAGGATGTGGAAGGTTTATCTCCCACTTACCTCTGTCTGGATAATGAACTAAAGAGAAGGTAATGGGGACAGCTTTCTAACTCTCCAAAAAAGAGTGAAGGTAAAACAAGAACATGAGATTGCCCAGATTACACTGGTTAGGTTAAGGCTATCTTAAGAATGCTTTGTGAGAATAATGGAAGACTGTTGCGTGATAAACAACTCCTAAAGCTGTCATTCAAAGAACAAAACAAAAGCATTTTAAAGAGTGCACAAATGCTTTTCAAGAGTTATCAAATCTTAACAGACTGGGAAATGATCAGAGGTTCCTCAAGTACTTATGGATCCTTTAGATTAACATTATTAGATCCTACATTTATGGTTTTTCATTCTGCTATATGACACATGTACATTTTTTAAATTTATATATTATTTTATTTGGGATATTAGATAAGCAGTTACTCTTCAGCATACAGTAGAGTGTTCTGGGCTGTATATGGGCACATATCTGTCTGTATTGCCATGATGGCTCTCATGTCAGAATTCTGAGGTCCAGTCTTGCACTGGTGTACATTGCAGTAGTAGAAGTTGCACAATCAAGTCTGTCCTTTCAAAAGCACCTTTGTATTGTAAAATACGTTAATGATAGGACATCCTTTCCTGCGTTGTGATTTTTAATTAGTTACAATGGATTAGCAAGCTGCTTTTCCCTAAACAAAAGATGTTGTAGAGCTGACACTCCTGAAATCAGCTTTATAATATAGACTCAAGAAATATTGTGTTGAGTTAATAATTATATTTTTTCAGTTCAGCACATTATCATTTTTCAGTTATTTTGCTTTATGTCACTGCAAAGTTTTCTATTTTCATATTATGCCCCTGCAATAAGAACTCCAAATTTTCCACTTTTAAACAGCATCCTTTAAATATATGCAGTATTATTAATTTAAATTATTAGGTTTAATTTTAGTACCTTTGAACCTTTAATAGATATCTTATTAAAAACTCTATCAACACTGTATTGTCTTTTCATAATGCAAAACTTAAAAGCATTTGAAGATCAACATTAAAAAAATGGAAAAAAAAAGAAACTAAATGAAATCAACACACAGCAACCTGAAAAAGTAGCCATAAAAATTGGGTTTATAACTGAATACTTTTTGAAGTAATTGGCACAAAGACTGTTCTAGTGCAGATTGCTGCAAGAGCGCTCTTGGCAAGAACATCATAAGCACTAGCAAAACTTTAATATGCTCACACAGCCAAATACAAACTGACACCAGGAACCCATGTGTGGCAACAAACAGGAAAAAAATAGAGTATCTCAATTTAATACAAACCTACACACAAAGAGATCAATTTTTACAATTCGTGGTTTAGCATACAATACAGCTGTCCTCAGAGTGAATATAGAGTAGCTATACATAAGAAATTAGAATTATCAATTCGGGGGAATTTCTCAAGAGTCCTTTTGATATGTAATACAGCAAATATAATGACTTAGAAACCAGACATCAATGCATTAAATGAGATCAGGTTGAGATCTATTTAGAAAAGACAGGTTTAAGCTGGAAAAAGAATCTCTTTGATATGACCTCCAGAGCAGACCATTTGCAGAAGGATTCAAGATGAGCAGATTTACCCTTGCATATCTGTTTGCTTCACAGCTGCTTTAAAATATAAACTCTAAAATTTTTAATATTGAGTTACTGCAAAATTAAGTGTGTGTAGTAAAAAAGATTAAGAACCTGGGATTTTCTTGCACTTCTTGTAAATGTTATAATGGATTTTGTTGAACTCAGAGGAAAAAATGAAACATACTTAATTTAAAACCAAGCTAACATAATTATTTATATAGGATTTCTTATAGAATCTGGCTACTGCTGGTCAAGCTAGGAATCTGAAATGTCTCAGAATTTTCAGTAGTCTGCATCCCTAATTTGTGGTCAATACTTATTTAACCCTGAAACTCAAAAGATCAGTTCACTTCAACAGATTTGCCACTTCAAATCCCTTGGTGTTCAAATATGTTGCATTTTTTTTTCTTCATGGAATGTTTGAAGTTCCCTTTAAAAATAATGCCTTGAGGATATTTTTTCCTTAATACTGTTTAAAAAAAGTTTAAAGTATTTAGCTATTGAAGTGTGCAGGGTTCCAGTAAAGGAATAGTTGTCCCTGCCCATGAGCAAACTCTCTTGAAATTCACTACTCCAGAATTCTGTTGCTTTTGCCAGCAGTGAAATTTAAACCTAAAAAAGGACTTTTGTTGCATTGGTTCCAATGCAATTTATCAGAGTATTGGGAGATGGGCGAAAATGGCTGCATCCTTCTGAAACAGAAAGGGTGAAAATGTTGCTTAAAAAAGTTAGTTTCAGCTCTGTATGTTAGGGCAACCAAATCTTGTTACACTAAAGACAGCTGAAATTAAGTATACTTCAAATGTAGTTTCTTTATTTCTTTCTTTGCAGGGAGAAATAAAGAGATTCTTTTAGGGTTTTTTTTCCTACTGTTTTGTTTGATGTAGTTCTTAGCAGCCCAACAATTACCTTAGGTGATTCTCTGCAAGGACTTGATAAGTGAGAAAGGACTAGATAAAACAAAATATCTGATATTAATGTATTTTCCCACACACAGAGAAAAAGATATAGAAAATGCTGTTGTCTGTAAAGACAGAAATGGATTCCCCAAGTCACCCTTGATTAAGACAGGAATGTTTATGTTCTGCTCAAGCTCTCCACCTGTGGTGGCAGCCCCAGAGCTCATTCTGAAGTTAATAAAAAAAATTACATTTACTCTTCCTACTTTTGTGGCTAAATGGGTAGAAATATATGGGTGAGTTTTGCACACAGTAAAGCAGGGACACACAATGGAAAAGGATGAGGACTATTATTTGAATGTCTTTAATGCTAAGGTTCCTCTGCTTATGCTGATGGTGTCTGGTGTATGCTCCCACAGAATACCACAACTGTGACAAAAGCAAGAGTGGAGTAGGCAAAAAAAAAAAATTAATTTCCATACTTTATTAATATGCTTTCACTTTCCTCACATCAATGACACTTATATGAATCTAAATGTAAAATTTTCAGCATAAAGGGGAAAATAGACAGTAAGGAATATCAGCTGATTTTATAAAAATTACGACTGCAAATTTCAGAAAAGATTCTGCAGGTAAATAATAATGCTTCCACATCCAGATGATGAAAATGAATGATCATAAGAGGAGAGGAAAAATTCTTCTGGTATGTCTGCCAAGATCTAATGTCAGTAGTTCTCTAATTGTTCTCAGTGTTAATTTGAACAGTTTTATATACACTTCACATGGTTCTGATAAAGAAAGTAGCATTGAAACTGCAAACCCCAAGCCCAAAAATGGCTTTACAGAGACCGTAGGAGAAGGCTGGGGCACACCATGACAGCCCTTCCAGAGGAGCAGCCACATGCACTGTCATTAGTAGACCAAGTCCATCCATACAAGGGATTAGATTTCTCTTTGAAAAAAAAACCTTTATCCATTTGGAGATGGATGGTCTTTGCAAAGCTCTGACCTTCTCCTTGACAGCTACAAATGGACCACTATCTATGATTTGTTTCTATAATCCACTTAATGCAGCAAGCTAGATTATAGATAGCAATTTATTTGTAAAAATCATAATAAACCACTATTGTTTTAAATGCAAAACATGGATAAATGGGGAGGAAGAACTGATGAGACAAGGTTCGTGTTCTTGAATCTACACCAAAGAATTATGGCAGACTCTTGCTTTATCTGCATTGGAATCAATTTAGTAATTTTTAATTCACTGATTTTCTGTTGTTTGCTTAACATTTATTAATTGATTGTCATTCTCATGCAATTAATTCAAAAGTTGGCAAGTTTAACATGCAGAGATTAATTTTCTTTTACTAACCCACTACTCAGAACACTTTTTTTTGGAAAAACAGGTTACCAAGAAATTACCTCTACATCAATCATATTTATAAATGAAATACAGTAGGGGTGTTGTATGCCATCTGTCAATCCACACTGAACCTTTACTTATAATTGGCTAAGTTTTTCTATGTAATTCAATAAAATAACCAAAAAAAATAGGACAGCTCTGTCTTTCACACACTGCAGTCCCAACCAAAAGTCAGCTTGAACACCTAGGACTTCTCTCTGCAAGGCTGGGAATCTCTCATTTAAGAGTATCAATCTTAGGTCATAGAGAAATAAATGGTATGCCTGCCCCATCATCCAGTGGTCACAGGATCTGCACCTTTACAACAACCTACAGGTTCCTCAGCTTCAAGTGTTTCTCATCTGGAATGAGAGCCACTCACTTGCCCTTCATGTCACACTCATTTATGATGGCTGAAATGTTTATTCAGGAGGGAGGAGAGATAATGAGCAAGGTTTCTTTGCTCTTAGTTACCAGGGGCTATTCACAAGATTTTGTACTCACTTGCTGTGTACCTCATTGCAACACAAACCAGCGGAGTGAAAGGAAAAATAGCATTCCTTACTCTCATTATTTTATTATGGCTTTTGCCATACTTGGTGTTTAACTGGAAGCCCCACTTTCTGTGTCTTTTTTTGCTCTGTGTGTCACTTAGGCTGCTGCTGTAAAGTGGACAAATTGACAAAATAGACTTTTTTATAGAGAGAGGCAAGGAATACATCTTAGACAACAAATATCTTTGTAGCCTATATAAGAGTAGAATAGACTCAAGCATTTTGATCTCAAAATGAGGATTTAATATCTCTCGCAGACTGCACAAAGGTCCAGAAAAATATGCAGTTAGGTACAAGAAGACACACAGAATGAATTCAGCATGCAATGCAGACTGTAAGATACATGAGCGTGCAAGCTGTGATGCATGGAAGTGCTGCAGGGCTTGTAGGAACCTAACCCAGACATTTATTTATTTTTGCACAGAAAATAAAATGTGACCTTTATTCTCTCTCCTGTAATGTTGGTTAGAAAGCTCTGTGGAAGAAAACGAATCTTTTCTGCATTTGAACTGGAATCTGAAGTTAGCTCTTCGTGTAACAACTGAGGGTAGAACATATATGCACATTCATCTGTACTTTAATTTCATGTGCATCCCACTGGTTTAGTGGGACTAGACCTATGATCTATTTGTAAAATAAGACTTGAAATGATCTAAAAGACTGTGAAAAATTACACAGTATTTAACAAATCAAGGTCAGTCAGTTTCCTATAGAAAACCTTAGAACAGCATCTTTTAGATGGATTTTAAAACTTTCCTATGGAAATTTTTACCAAATACATTAATTCTCTGTTAAAATCTATGGAATCATTAATATCTTGTTAGTTTGGGAGAAATTTTCAGTAAAGAAAAGGAAATAGGCTAGAAACATATGTAAATTTTGAAGATTTTGGTATACTTTGACCTGTTGAGTCATTAGAAGCTCACTGCACAATGATCTCCACCCCTATGAAATTCAGTTGTGCCTGGTATTACTTTGACCATGTAAAACAGGATTTGGCTTATTATCCTGTTTAAGTCACTTTTAGTATAATTTCTCCACTTTCATCTTCTTATGTGGAGCACCTTCCTTGAATCTCAGGTGAAATCCCCAGGACACCTCATACAAACATGTACTTTGGATAATTGACTGTCTGGTTTAGCAGCTAAATTTAAAGCACGCCAGGGCTATGGCACTCTATATTTTGTTGGATACATTTTTTGGCTTTGTGGGGTATTCACTGCATGATTTGATAAAAACTGAGGCTAAATGAACTCTACAATTTGTATTCCTACAGGCACAAGTTTATTGGCTTGGGTTTTTTTTGCCTTGGCTCTGTCTGTAAGGTTCATTACTTACAGTTACTGCAGAATCAATTTGAAATGGCCAAAATCAGTGATGGAATTTATAGCACAATAAACGTACTGCCATACAAGTGCTGCTACACATGAAAGGGCTTCGGAATATTTTCAGCAATCCTTCTACACACCAGAGTGTTCTGTTTTTATCAATTTAACAGAATCACCACAGGTATATTCTAAGAGGTGTAATCCTGACAGCTACACAGCAGATTTTCTCTGAGGCAGATATTTTTACAGGAAAACAATATTATTGATAAAATCTTAGCATATCAGAACACAAAAAGGAAACTGCACACATCTTTTTCTTTCTCCACATCAGGCATTTGCAGTTCCATTTCACTCACACGAAAAACCGCCCTGAACCAGAAAGAGTTTATGAAGGAAACATTTTCACTCTCCTTGAGATATATATTAATTAATTATCAGCACTATGGCATGTGGAAAGTGTGGAGGGCATTTGTAGCTAAAACATAAAGTATAGCATCAGCAGTTCCCTGTTTCTAAAGTCTATAAAGATTTACATTTCTACTTAGTACATTTTTCTTTCCAAGTGTCTCTATTATAGACATCTCATATTTTACATCATTTTAAAGCACAGAAAGTTTTAACTTTAGAATGATGCATTGTGCAAAAAAGACAGAAAAGACAGATGGCAGGCTGTCCTCCCCAAAACTCAATTTCATAATATGCATGTGATTGCTAATAGGCAGGCACTAAAAAACAATTTTCCTTGACGGAGAAGAGCTGATAAATTGTCAGCATAAACTTTGTGGTTGCTCCAGTGATCTAAAGCTCTTGTGTGAGCTTTGTACCATCAAAGTCTGCATCTTCCAACCATATAAAAATTTATGAATGCATATGACTATAAAGTGACTGAAAACAACCCATAATGCCTGTTTGGGTGTTGAGAATCAGCTCCTTGCTTCTTCAGGAAAAGCTGTGTCCAGTGCCCCATTCCTAAGCCTGGACATATGAGTGTGGGAGATGCAGGCTGGACCCAGAGATTCCCTGTGAGCTGAGTGAAACAGGGCTCTGCATTTAGCTATCTGCTAAGCACAGTGCTATGTCTGGTGCTGGACTGAATTAACCAACATGGTCTTTGGAACAGTGCAAAAGGTCACAAGAACTGAAGGCCGCTGATTATTAGGAAGAAATTATTTCTGAGCACTTCAGCAAGGAGAAATGAAGGAAAAATCTAATGAGATAACAATTTCCAAGAAGAGAAATATTTATCTAATACCTCAGACCTTCCAAAATATGTCAAAAGTGAAAGGGACCACTGAGTTCACATGAAATAAAATGAGCATTCTGCTCTTGCACAACAAATTCTTGGGGAAAATGTCCAAATTATTTGTGCTCAAAATGAGGCTTGCTTACATTGGTAGTGCAGAGTTAATTTCAGATTTAATATTTCACTGTAACTGGTATCTACTAATTTTGATTTTTAAAAGGCTTATCACTATTAAATATTTTCATGCCTCTAAGAATTCAGATCTTATTTCTGAGAATAACTGAGAAGCAGCAACGCAACAGCAGATGAGCTGTGACTGTTATATTATCAACATATTTGCCTGGAAGAAAATGATGTGATGATCCCACCACATATTTAATTGCAAAATTTCCTTGAGTTTGATTCTGAGAAGACTGAAACATTTTAAACAGGTTTTTCTTGCCACACAGAGGAGACTTGTGCTATTTGCAAGTATGTGACCAACTCTGTAAAATGAAGCCATGGGAAGAATACATATTTCTTGAACTTTCTTTAGATGGCGGTAATACTGTTAGTTTTGAAGGCACCAGCCTTGCATCCTATTGTTTTAATTTTATGCAGTGTATATTTCTCTATAAATGTCCCCTAAAACAAGCAAACAAACAAACAATCAGTGGAAAAAGAATAAACGTCAAACTTTAGAAATATTGTCAAATATTAGGAGGATACACTCTTTTCCATGTATATTTGGATAGTCACTGATGTGCTATATTGTTTGTTTTAGGATGGAAAAACATACAAAGACAGGAATTATAAATGAATATGTCTGTAAAAAAAGGGGCATGGGAGGGTCTAAGGTGTCATCAGAAATAAAAGTGAAAAACCTTGTTTACCACTGATGAAACAGAACTTGTCTGTGTCCTTTCAATAGCAAGCTCTTTACACAGCAATGAGCACAAGAAGTTCAGAGAGAATAAAATACTTATCCATATAAATTGAAATAAAACTTGCAACCCTCCTCAGGGTAACCTCTTCAGAGCTCAGACCTCTTTATGTAATTTACATGAAAATTCAGAGACTCCAATCTGAAGTTTTTAAGAAAATTACCACTTCTTGTAGTACACACTTAGTGTTTTCATTTGTTTGCAGTATTTTTTACCAATTTTAAGTAATGGAGAAAATTAAGATAATTGTGCTCTTCACACTTATTCTCAGATACTGATAATTTTCCTTTAAGGCACAAAATTCTTGGTTCTAAGGAGGAACAGACAAAAAGTATAGCAATAAAAATTAAAATTTCTTGTTTCATACTGGTTAGAGGTGCATTAAGGTATATAAGCTTTAGGGTCAGTATAAGCCTTGCTCAGCTTTCTTTAAAAGCATTGGGAGTAATAAAGACTTCCATTTTATCTTCAGTGAAATAATACTGCTGAAATATCACCTCATTTTTGATGTCAGCAGTGATTTCTTTTTACCTCCATGATGTCAAATGGGAATTATTATTATTAGAACGACAGCTTCCTAATGATGCTGTAAAAAGGAGGAACTGAAACTCTTTCCACTAAACATCTATATCCTGCTTTCTCCACAGGGTAAAGCAGATAGGCTCAACCACACACCATTCTTCAGGCAAATCAAGAAGCATGCTCAAACACTAAGAAACAGAAGCACCTTAAACATCCAGAAACATAGGCAATAATGGCTTTCTTCATTATATAGTGGCGAATCTGCACTCTGAAGAGTAGATAAAAAGGACATTTACACTACAGCAACCCTCTCTGGGAAACATGCTTTGAAACACTCATGATCACTTTTCTGTTCTAGATGGTAAAACTGGCACATCACTGTCCAGATCACTATCCAGGAGTCACTGCCCCAGGTAAAGTGAGGCAATGAAAGCCTCATGTGATGGCTCCTGTTCAACTGATGGCTTCATGTATGGCACACTGGGGATGGACATATTTGAAATGCTCTGTGCCTTTTTTCCTCCTATTTTGTCTGAAGAATAAGTACAGAAAAATGTTGCGTCATATGATACCAAAATAGATTAATAAGTTTGGCTTTTGAGTAAATGATGGGCTTGAACCTTATGCAAACACCTATTCGTGCAGAAAGTGAGTAGCAGATGCAAACTGGTGCTATCTGCATCAGCAAATGGGGTATTTTCATTTTCTAATACACTTTGATCAAACATAAGGAGCTACAGTGAATAATGATTCCCTACCAATTTCACATTTACTTATAACACCTATTGCTTCAAAGTAGTTCGCAAAGTCTTTAGGGTGCGCACATCTATGGTGGCTATGAAAAAATATTAATCAAATTGGAAAAAGAAAAGGTCTCTATATGAGGCAGGGGGGTTTTGATATAAGAACAGCAAAGCTCTCAAGGAGCCAAGTCACCTGCCAGATGAGGAGGTGGGTGCTGCCAGCCCAGCTCTTCTCCCACAGAAAGGTGTCAGGAACAGCAGTCCCAGGAAGCTCCCCTGGGCTAAATCCAAGGGGCAGGAAAATGGGTTTTGCTGCTGGTACAGTGCTTTGTTTTCCTTCTAAGGAAAAGAATTTTGGAGTAGCTCTTCTACAGTCAGTTGTAGGCCAGTTGAGAGCAGGAGTATATTTTTCTGATTAGGGCTTATTTTTCTGATTTGGGTTTATTTTTTTTTTAACTTTGGTTGTTGTTTGTTTTGGTGGAAGTTCTGCTAAACTTCACACTATCTGGTCTGAGTGCTTTCTTCTTTGGCAGCTCATTTTGCATATTCAGGGCAACCATCAAAACAGAGGAAGTACCAGCCTGAGAAAACGAAGTGTGATGCACTGGAACACAGAGATGATTTGACAATATTCATGCACTAGGAAAAAAGGCTGAGGATGAGGTACAGCATGTAATCACAGTTGGCTCTGACACAAACAGCCATTGTTATCTTTGGCAAGTTACTTGATATCTTGGTATGTTAGCACTTTCAAGACTCAGACGAGTGTTGCAAAAGTACATTCATTAGTATAAATGAATTTATAACCAAGAGGAAAAAGCCAATAAAAAAATCTTGCTTTGCACAGGCAAGAACTGCACATAAAGGTGAAAGTTTGAAAAACGTGGGAATCAGTGTATGAACCTATTGTCTTTTTTCAGCATATTTTTGACAAAAGCTGTGAACTGCTGCAAGTGGTAGAGATAAAAAGGTTAATAGTGTCTGCATTTGGACATCTAAAACAATCTTTAAATTATGAAAAAAAGGGGGGCCAAAGCATTTACTGGCAGCAGTTATGAAACAGTGAATTGAGGCAGAGATGCAAGAAGCAGCACCACTCTGTCCTAAAGCAAATCTTGGCTTTGTGTTCTTTTCTGTGCTCCTGTGAAAGGCACATTCCCAGTCATTTCCAGTAAACAGTGGTAAAAAACATTGGTGGATAACTTAAGAAAACCCTGTGGGCTGAACACCTCTTTTTTCAGTAGCCATTCCTACCTGGGAGGACAATACCATTCCCCCAATGTGCAGTAAGAGGTATTTTCTGGTTCCCTCTCTGCTGAGATCCCATTGCTCTCATCCTACTCACTGTGTTTTGCTATTACTACCACAATGGGTCTCACACTGCAGTATGAGTTCACATGTCTAAATAATTAGTGCTGCTTATGAAAGTGTGTCAAACATTTTCTGTCTCTATGACTCAGTAACACTTGGTTCTTGAAAGAATACTAGATTTGGTTTGAAACTGCTCCTTGTCCATTTTTAATATTTTATTCTGTATCAGAATAAATCTTGTTCTCACAGTTTTCTCTCACAGTTATATTGGACACACACTGACTTTTAAAAAAGGAGGCTTCAGAATTATGTTGCCTAAAAACCAGAATCACAGGCAATTACTGCTAATTTGGTGATAATATTATCTTTTTATATCCCATATACTTTGATAATAGAATTCATGAAAATAAAAAATCTCCCAGGAAACAATCTGTGCTTACTCAATTTTATATTTTCTTTCCTTCCAGAACACAGAATTTATTTCCCTTTTACTCAGTTTGGAGCAAACCACAACTCTGAGGCCATCTAAACATTTAAGGTAATATTTGAGGAGGTAATATTACATAAGGTAGTATTTGGAAATATGTGTTTCTCCTCAAATATGACATAAAGTAATATTTGAGGAGAAACACATCCTGATAACAGGTGTCAGGAATACAACAGCTGCAGTCATTGTGAGGCAGGATCAAAGCTTGAATCTTTCTTGTACAGAAGATTGCTATTAAAAAGGCCTTTATATAACACTAACTGGTTAATTTCAATAGTGCTACTGCAATAATGAATGCCTAACATATATTAATTTTTCCAGATGGTAGAACAGTGCTATAAATCCCATTAAAAAGATGCTCAGCCCTCATTTTTTCTTTTTGAGATGATGGAATTCATATCCACTGAACACATTAAAAAAAGTTGGTTAATGTATTTAGATGCTGAGGGTGAACCAAGCTTTTGCAGATGGCTCTCCTAATAGAACCTCACAGTTCCATAGCAAGGCCCCCAAATGAAACCCAGTCTTCTTAATCTGGTTGCAGGCCATTATTTTTTGAACCGTATCTTTATATCTACGAGTAGATACTTCATAAGATTCAGGTTGGCCCATTAGTATTTTGTTCTTTTTCAAGTCATGCTGCATCTTTACTAGCTAAGAGACTTCCTTTTGACAAAAAGGTCATCGATTTACATGGGTGAATTCTCGATCAGTTCTTTCTCACTGACAAATTACCTTTAAGTCTTCCCAGTGCTGAAAAGTCTGGGGAATGCATGTGCTGACATTTAGAAAACTCTTCACATAATGCTTCCTGATGTTGGTTTCTTATTCCTTCTTCACTCAATTAAAGAGGTGTGGCAGTAGCCATGTGATAAAGTACTAAATTCTGCAGTTTTCTTTCTTCCTGCAGAGAAAGGTCAGGATATCTTTCTGGGACAGAGTAAAATACTTGATAGAAAAGATTTCAAGGGGGAAGAATATTAGAAAAGGAGGCAAAAAATTTAGGTGAAGCTGTAAAGTGGGATAAGTGAATTCCCTCACTGGGAAGACGGAATGAAATCTGTCTCTAACACAGGCCATGTCTGAAAAATGTACCAATCATGAGACTATTCCCTGCCTTCTCTTTCCTCCTCCATCCTCTCCTCCTGCCCCCATGAAGTGGAAGGTGCTTTCCTGCAATGATATATTGGATCCTTAAAGTGATTTTGGAGTAGGGGCATCTTGTTTCTGAATTCCAGGTGAATCTTTCACTTGGATGAGAAACAATATTTTCAATTTTGGATTCAGCCAAGAGGACAGTATCACAAGATGAGCCCAATGTAATTTTGTCTTTTTCACACATTTTTTTACTCTCTTGCCCTCTTGGATTAATGAATCCAAATCCTGCCAAAACCTGCACTTCAAGTGCTCAACTACGGTCTGCAAATCTTGCCCAACTCTTCAAGTTCTTCTAAAATAAAAAAGTGAATAAAGGAAGGAATAGCATGAAAAAGACTCACAGTAGAACCATGACAGGCATAAAATTTCAAAAAAAAATTTAGATTTCCATCTTCAAAATTATCATTCAGAGAATTCTAACTTTATGATTTGAAATACCAAATCTGAGAGTACAGTCTCAGAGAATGTTTAATTTTAAATGAATTTGCAGAAAGACACCATTGTCAAAAAAAAAGAAAAAAAGAATTCATAAGGGCTACAAGACTAATTTGTGAAAACACTTTTCTGGAGTTTTGAGTATTATTTAAAGTATTTTGATACACCTCATGCAACTGATATATGAGGTATAGCTAACCAAACTTGCATCTTCCATTTCTGAACTGCAGAAATTAGATGTGCAACAAACCATACAAATGTCTAAATGAAACTTACCAAACCAATTTTTTTAAATATAGCAATTTACTTATTTTTACAGTCTGTCCACTGGAAGGGACAGCCTGAAGGTTTTCTAGGATATCCTTAATTCTGCTGATGGGTCTTCAAGATATTTACTTGCCAGCTTTGAGGGAGATGGAGAGGCAACAGAGGTTGGTTATACCCCATTCAGAGATTGCCACAGTGGCAGCAAAAGAACAAGGCCATCTCCTTGTGTTTGCTTATCCACTTCTGTAATAGCTCATAACAAGAGTGCTGTTTCATAAAACAGTAGAGGAGTATGCATGGATCTATACTAGCACCGCTGATGAGCTGATGAGCTGGAAACAGCTGGCAACTACTGACTCGGATGCTGCTTGATGCTTTGACTACTTCTTGAACCCCTTAGTTAAGCTTTGTTCAAGAGAACAGTATCAGTTAATGAAAGTTTGAACAAAGAAAATTCTAGCGTAATCTGATGGGCAAGTAAACATGACAGAACAATAATAGGATACTGTAGGAGTAGAAAATTTACCACTGGACCTGAAAAATATAATTTTGAATTAAAATTAGCTTTGACATATGATTGAGTAAGTCAGACAGTAGAAAAATTGAAGTTGGGAAAACTTTTGAGTGGACAGAACCGTGACCCTCAAAGGGAGGAAAATGAAAATAAAACCAAAATGAAGATAAAATCAAAATTAAATACAAACCCATATTTCAATGATGAAAAAATAAATATTGAAAAAAAAGGAAGATGAGTTCCATTTTCAATGGAGAACAAACAGTAAGTCTCTCCAGCATGTATCTCAGACAACAGCTGCAATTGTAATACATTCTGAATTTTGCAGTGAATGGAATTATAAGTTTTTTCTTTTTATTTGTTTTCCATATGTTTTATCAGTTGACTAAATTTTATTTCACTGTTTTAAAAGATTTTAAATTTATTAATTGAAAAATTAATAACTCTCTAGTACTGAATGTAAACTCTTTTCCTGCAGACCTCTGAGCCTAAGACCATTAAGAATGGGAAATTCTAATTCAAGGAGAGTGCTAGGGAACAATGAAAGGGAAAGAGAGAGGAAGGATTAATCATGTAATCACTTTTCCACTTACACTTTTAAGGTAATATAATTCATGGAAAAAGGCCATTACCTCCATCTTTACGTGTAATTCAGAACTAGTTATATCAGTTCAGGAAGGGACTATAAACAGGTTCATCTTAAGTCAGAATTGTCTAGAGCAGGGTTTCTTTGAGGCATACATATGTGTTAAATTATCAGTCTGCTTTTTGTTATAACATTTCTTTTGATAGAAAATTAGTTCTGATCAACCTGAATGATTAATACATTTTATTCTTGGACTGTTTTCACTTTTATGTGATTGTCCTAAGGCAGGGACCACTCATTCTGAAAATTGACCAAGCACCTTGTGGACCACCTCAATCATTTGCTGTCGACAGGAAACATTCACCAGCAGTCCTCAAAGCAAGGCAAAATGATGATGTGGTTCTGAGCTCAGCAAGAGTTTGGATCAAGACACAACTACTTCACAAAGATGAAAAAATTTTGTCCTTGCTGGAGGTCTGAATCCATGGGGAGCTGAATACCTTTGAGAGAGCTAAAATCTGACTCATACCACAAAGCGTTCCTCGCACACTGCTCCCAGTGAAAGGTTGCATGCTGATTCAGAGGGGTTACCCCTGAATCCCCCCTTACAAGAGCTCAAGGGAAGGTGTTAGCAAAGAGCCCTTGCACTTCACAGATGGGAAATTCAGTACCCTGTTGTATTCTGAAGGTGTGAGACACTGGCTCTTTAGTGGGCCTGCTCCACCAGGATTTCCTGCAGGAAGTCTGCTGCCCATGATCCCAGCTGGCACAGTATTTCCTGACTAAGTGCTGAAGGACTTCCAGGGATCTCCCATGCAGAACTTGGCCAGCTTTTCCCACGATCTTTGTTAATGTTATGCAACTATTCCTCCTTGTTGATCATTTCTTATAGACGTACATCCATAAAGCTTATGAATATTTCTTAATTTTGGCCTTGAGTTTGTTCTAGTACTGGACTTTTAGAAATCAATTACCAAGATTCCTAAAAGAGACTTTTACTACAGCGGTTGAGTTTTATTATGCTTGTCTGATACACCAGCTGACAAGAATGTTTAAACATGGCAGTTCTGAAAGCTCAGTTAAAAGGATATTCACTTGATCCAAATTTTCTAAAATAAATGTACTATTTTTCTGGGGCTTGCTGTGGCCATGGATAATGGTCTTTCCATGGAACACAGAGTGCCAATAACCAAGCTTTTGAAAAACTGTAAGAGTGCAATTCATATTGCTGGACACAGCTAAATACTGCCAGTTACAAAATCCTTAAAAACATCAAACAGCAGAAGAACTGCATGTCTATTTTTACGCCTGCCTAGGGCTTGCACACTGTTTATGCGATTTTACTCAGGCTGACTTGCCTCGTGAAAAAATTTGGAAAACCCCCAATATTTTATTTACAGGCAGTTTTGTTGGCTTTCATACTTTTTCTTTTTATCCATTAATTGTGTTCAGGAAAAACTGGCTAAAAAATATATCAGATCTTTCAAAACTAATTTTGCTGTACTTGTGACATCTGAGTTATGGTTTTAAATGCTGCCATGAGGCATTAGAAATTCTAAGAGTAATAAAATTGTATTTACATGATAGACATTACCATGTCTTTTGAGCCAAGGGTCTACTGTGAATTTCAAAAATTGTATTGCAATGAGTAAAAACCTCACCTTGTGAAGCCAGCTTATATGTCCTATTCTGATGCTGGACTAAAATTAGATAGTCAGGAGTCCAAGAGAGAGAATGACAGAGTCATTCACACATCTAACTTTTGTTCCTAGCTACATTTGGAAAAAAAAAGTGAGACTACAAAATCCACTGAGAAATTCCCTATGTTTTACCCATTATTATTGCATCACAAATATCCAGCAAAGTAAGTTCTCTATCAATCTAACTTTGTCCAAGCCTGGTGGACCATACCTAATAATGATAATTAGTTTAACTTCAATGAACTGAAAAAACAAGATCTCTTCCAACCAAACCATTCTATGGCTCCATGATGTGCCAATTAATTAATTAATTAATTTATTAATTCTCCTTCTTCCTCCTAAGACACTTCACTGTCAATACACTTCCTGGTCTTGGTATCTTCCTAGACTTGCAAGCATGAACAAGTACTCAGTGCGTTCTTTCAGCTGTTGACAATTAAATAGGACACAGATCAAAAACTTGTGATGCCTTAGAAACCATTGCTTTGGACTTAAAACTTCTACTAGCAACAACTTTAATCATCTTCACCCAGAAACCATCCAAGAGCATGATTCACAGTCACTTGCTTGCAAAGAAGATATTTCTGCTAGATTTTTACTCCTCAGGTAGCTACCATAATGCTATATTCTTAGAGAATTTCTTGGGAAAAGTGAGTTGGGGAACTTTACTTTAAAGCTTCTCTAAATCTTCCTCTAAAACCAAAACAAAATGGTTGTGAAAGCTTTTAAATGAACTTTCACAAGCAACTTCTTTAAATACCCACACATTCTCAGACTTTCTTGCACCACTCTTTTATCTTGTATAAAACTTAATGGATGACATATTTCATTCCACAAGTTGACAATGTTAAAAATGTGCTATTCCTTCTAGTTTTAGTATACTGCAAAGCCAGTGATAGCTACAGGCGCTATGAGCGATATACGACTGAAGAAAAATGAGATTACTGCTGATAAGAAACAAGAGACTTTCATATCTTAAAAGACTCTGAAATCCAGCAAATATGATCCCCAGCAGCAGATGCCCCTCAGACAGACAATGAAAGAAAAATGGTGGAAAAGTACTCAATGTGGCTCATTGTTTCCTACAGCTGGAATGGCAGAAAAATGAAATAGCATGCTGCCTGCATGAAGAAATCCAGCCTCTCTGGGAAAAGCATAAACCAAAAATTACTAACAGTCTTACAAAATGCACAGTAATTTTCCACTGTGGGAAAAATGATGTCACTCTGACTCACCTTCTTTGGTAAAAGATACCTTTACTTTGGAAATGTTGCTCTTTTGAAGGCTATCATGCTGTTATCATCAACATTTATCATCATAATGATCAATTTAATGGAAGTGCAGTACAAAAGCCAAACCTCAGGCTGAAAATATGTATTAATGATTCTTTAACAAAAGGAATGAGACATATGCAAATGTGAAATAGCTCCTCTCTCTGTCTATTAAGGTGCTCCTGGAACATGAATGAGCATAATTTCAAGATGTCAATATTTCATGTTACAGTGCAACCCTTACCTTGTATCCTGATGATTTGATGTGCACTCCTCGCTTGGTCAGTGTAGATTTCATTCGGATGAAAAAAGAGCGCTCTAGAGTGTTGTCAGTGGTTAGCAAGCTGGGGTTTGTAGTTTCCACTAGGGAATAGAAAAAATACATATACACATAATTTAGATTTTATACATCCCCTCTAAGCTATTTTTCAGGTGCAATCCTTGAACTCACTAAAAATAAATGACTGATGGATGCTAAGAGTGTTGTAATCAATTTACCTCATTTAGAAAATGTTTATTTAGCAAAAAAGAAATTACAAAAATATACATATACTCAGTATGTCTCATTTTCAAGTTATTTTTCCCATAGAATTTTTAACAGAGATTTGTCTCATTAACTCTTTCTTGCACAATTTAGTGATGACTGGAGTTGGAGGGTATGTTGCTAGAGTGTATGACATTGTTTTAAAAACTGTTTGTCAGTATTTTGTAAAAGGCAAAGTCTCACTTAGGTAGCAATTCTCTCCTGAAACAGGCTGCACATTCTGCAGATTTTTATTCCCTAGTCACTTCTCAACTGCAGTGATACCTGAGTCAGTGCTGGATTTGTGTGCCTTGGTTTCCATATTATTGAGGCTAAATTAGGGCCTTTATTATCAATAAAACATTAAACAACCTGAAGGCAAGAATTCTCAAGTAAATGACACATATTATTATTATTGTCATCATATCATCAATTATTGGTGATTAATTAGTCATTAATGAAACATCTTTCTAGTCCAGCTGAAGGGATATTACTTGCTCACGACTAAGTATAGCTCTCACCTGCACTTCTCCCTCCCTTAACTGCAACCACTTAAATTACTTAAGACTCAGTCTAAATCAGGATAAAATAGCATCAGCACTGAGGTATTCTTTATACAATCTTTACGATTCCTCTTTTTTAGCCCTGATAATCAACTTATCCCCAAAATACTTAATGGGAAAATTACAAATTACAAGCAGCTTACAATAAACAGGCATTATTTGATATAAAAGAAATTTCAATTTCATTGAGGAATTAACAAGGAACAAAAGAAATATTTTGAAATTGTACTTCTGTTGTTTAGGAGAACCACACAAACTACTAGTAGAAAGTGTTTAAGTATTTAAAATGCCTTTGTTATGCAGTCAACAGAAGTGCAAAAATTTGTTTGTGAGCTAAGGATTTTATTGAATTGTCCTTGATTTAATGTGGTCAACTTGTCTGGTGTTTGTGACATTTGAGCTCTGTTGTGATAACTGACAACAGTGCCCCTTTCTTCAGTGTGTCTCTTAAGATTTTTTTGTTTTAGAGAGCATGAATTTGATGTCATTTTAAATGTACAGCTCTTTATCACTCGAGGGAAAAGCAGAGCCATGTTATATTTAGTACTTTCATTTCTTCTGATTAAATATGAATTACTATGAAATTTTTCTCATCATCTAACACACCATAATACGCCAACAGCTTTTTAATACACTGTATAAGCACAAACTTCTGCTCTAAGAGTTTAATTTGCCCCTCTAATCCAATCACATCAACCTTATTTCTCTTATCAGAGATTCCCATTTTGAATTAAATGAGCTCATTAGTTTTAATCAAAAGCAGAGAGATCAAAACTTAAACGTAAATGCTTTAGATCAGAACTGTCAGTCAGCCGTGCAGTTCTATTTTACTAAAACACAAGATCAGAGACCCTTAGAACCAATTTTTTCTCGTAAGGGATGCCAAGAGCTTGAAGATGCTATATCCTTTTTTTTTTCTCCCAAGGACAGATTATACATTTAAGGTTAGACTTAATTTAGAGTATTTTTTTCATCCTGGTGGAAATGGGAAAGTATGCCATTCTGCTGTTGTCTCTTTCACATTTATTGGTGCGGGTCCTTGGAGACCTGAACAAATGTGAAGCCATCACAATCCATGCAACAAACCTGTCCTCAAAAAATTCAGCTCTGTTCAGCAATATCACATAAGAAATAAAACTCTGAAGGGAAAGATATTTTTCAGGGTGTGGGACAGTGAAACCCTGAAAAAGCAGCCAAAATCACCCAGATAGCAGCAGTGCTAGTAAGGTGAGGTTCATAATTAATTATTATTTTTATTGTACAGTACAGTACAGTAGTTAAAGAGTACATTAAGAAGCCGCAGCATGGGTGCTTCCTGCTGTGTGAAGAAATGCTAAAATCAGCTTAACAAGCGTAGTTGTTGTAGTCCAGCACATTATACTCTACTACAGGCAATAAGTACAATATGTCCTCCTGTGTTCTAATGGTAATTACCTAAACATACAGAATTAAACACATGATATCTTATGCTCAAAAAAAGATCAGGCTGTAATACATATGCAACATTCCCAAAAAATGGAAATTAAAATTTCTCTTTCATACACAGTTAAATGAAAGAAAGGATAATAACTGACATACCATAAAGTGTACTTGGCATTGACATTTTTAGGCTCATTTAATCATATATCATAAGATTAACATAATTTTGCTGTTATTATACTATGTACAGACCTATACATCTCTAAGTGAATATTATAAAGTGCACATATTTTATCCAACAGACTGGAACAGTGTCATACAAATATATATTCTGAAGTGTTTGATTTTCTTTAACAAGAAGTATCTGAGAGTGTATGTGTGAAATGGGATTGGTTACCAAAAAGTCCAGAACAGCTTATGAACAGCATTTTGAATTTCTCTCAAGAGAGAACCATTAGGGCTGATAGTGCAAATCTGCATTCAGAGTTGCACCTACCCACGGTAGGTACTGTAACAATGCTGATGGTGATTATGCATGCAGGATTTTAAAAATAGGACGTACACAGAACAGCTCCATCGATGTCAGTGAGATTTGCACAGGAATATTTGGAATATGGTCCATTAAGAGTTCTCAGGAGTTGGTTTTAAACGCCTATCACTGAACCTTTTCAATTTTTTTTTCAATTATGTCAAAGCAGACTTGCAATCTGAAGAATATCAGAATGAAACTCTAGCAATTAATTTTTGATTAAAAAAATAAATCTAAACCTTTAAAAAGCCTGAAATAAACAAGGTCCACTTAGCTTGACACTGTAGAAACAAAAGGTGTCTTTTTACACTGAAAAATAAGGCTTCTGGCTTGAATTTACTGAGTTTAAACCTACTGTTGAGTTATAAACTTCTGAAACTGTGAGTTTAGAATGCTAATTATGTGATAAAAGTCAATGCTTACTGCATGTGAATTAAAGTATTTTACACTGTCAGACTTAGAAGTGTAAGAAATAAGTCTGGGTTGTCTTTGCAAAGCAGGTAATTGTGTACTCTGTTGGGAAAGCACTTGCCTTTGTGTGCCCTTAAACATCTTCAGCAGATACTACTAAAGGAATAAACGTCTTCTCTTTCCGCTCCCAAAGCTGATAATGCAGGATGAGATTTCTAGACACAAGGAATGAATTTTCCATTTCAAAGGGAACGAAGCTGCAACCTACTGTACCCATATGGAAGTGTCACAAATGTTAAAAAGCTCA
This sequence comes from Agelaius phoeniceus, assembly GCF_051311805.1. Classification (NCBI taxonomy): domain Eukaryota; kingdom Metazoa; phylum Chordata; class Aves; order Passeriformes; family Icteridae; genus Agelaius; species Agelaius phoeniceus. The sequence continues at coordinate 38,393,541 of NC_135270.1, read as the reverse complement.
AGTAAGAGGCCACAGAGGCAAATGGGAAGATATTATGAAAGAGCAGCCAATTCACAAAACTGTTTTGTTATCATCTTACTGAGATTGGCTCTGTTGGTCAGAGCATGGTGCTGGTAATGCCAAGGTTGTGGGTTTGATCTGTGTATGGGCCATTCACTAAGGAGTTGGACCTGATGATCCTTGTAGGTCCCTTCCAATTCAGAATATTCTGTGAACTTCTGTGATTCTAAACCTTTCTGTGGACAAACCCTGTATCTCTGATCCCTCAATGGGCTTTGCTTTGGGAATGATCTTGGCCCCAGTCCTCACAAAGCAGTCATGCATCATTTAACTTCACGTGCTGGAAGAGTTCTGATTCTTCTGATGGTGCATAAACATGGCCATAGCTGTCTGGAGGACTGAGGCCCATGATTCTCATCCTGCAGGGCTCTGCAGAGGTACCATACACCTGTGTGCAGTCTGACTACTTTAATGCTATAAAGCAAAACAATGTAAACTAATGCAAATAATGGCTCATCCACAGCAATAGCACAAGTACTCTCCCTATGAGTGATTCACAAGCACATTCAAATTTAGATAAACAATTTGTCCCCCAGGAAAAAAGAAGTTCCACATTTGATTTATGTCTTAAATAACAAAAAGCTGCTACAGTAGGCTGAATAATGTTTACCAACTTCTGAGCTTTTTTCTTGACAAGCATTAAAAATAATTGAGAGGAGAAAAATGCATTTTTGCATGCCAAACAGAGAAAAGATAGGCTTCTCATTCTTAGGAAGAAAGGAAGTTATAGAGGGAAAACCAAAAACCAACAAGGAATTTGAGATTGGTGGAAAAAAATACCTTATGGTTTAACATAAAGGATTTTCTGAATTTTGTAACATTTTAGGAAGGTTTCACCTGGCTTTCATTTCACTTCCTTGAAAACATATGTCCATACATTTTTAAAAGCACATTCTCAAACACCAACTATACAGCCAGCTCTTAAAAGAGAAACAAAAAAAGCGAACATAGAAAACAGTCAGAAAAAGGGAGCTCTTTTCCTGTTATCTTCTACACTTGCAAACCTCTTCTCATATTTTCTTAAAGGCTTATAAACCTTTGCATAGGGAATCATTATGTTCAGATGAATATATAGGTACTATAAATCTATCCTTTTCAGTTGGACTAGATGCAGCTTTTAAATGTTTCTCTTTCTTCTGTGCAGTTTATTGTCTGTAACCAGGCATTAAAAGACTAAGAAAATTTAACCTTGATTACTTAACTGCCTTTAATCAGAAAAGTGACTCTCAAAAAATCACTATTTGCCAAGATCATTCTCTCTCAGTATCTTACAGATAAAATTTGATCATTTTATAAACTAAAAGATAGATTTTCACAACTACTCACCCAAAAAATAAAAGACAAAAGCTACAAGTTAAGACAATTTATTTCCAATGAGTGCAAGTTACTATACTTAGCAATTGTGCAAATGAATGTTTTGAAGTGAAGTGGGTTCAGGCTGATCACAGACTGAACATGGGCATGTAGTGGAAGCTAAAATTTGTTCCAGGAAACTGCTGAAGATTCCTGGGCTACTTGGATGAACCACTTTGGCCTATTTGTGGACACCGGGAGCCCACCTGGAGACCAACTAAAGAGCACAGAGTCAACAACTATATAGCAAATTCTATAGGTGCTCTCTTGGTCTCACCAGTGTGCTCAGCACCCTGCGAAATCAAGGACTATATGAACTACTTATTTAACATTTTGGGTGGCAAAGGCTCATTCACTCTTCCAAAGCAATACTGTTTCTAAAAGGAGGAATAATATTTTTGCTGTAAACTGTCCCAATTAGAAACAGGAACTTGAGTTCCCAAATAACCAGATTTGGATCTGAAATTCATGGTACTTTTAGGTGACTGGGTAAAACTCATAAAATTTCTGTTTTGGAATTTGCTGTAAAACTGAAGAAGTCAAGAATTGGACTGGATTTTAGGTGACTTAGTTCCATTCTTTCCTTTATATGGGGGGAATAATACTGGAAGCTGGATAAGGCATCACTCAAAAGAGGAAGATTCAGGACAGATCTTTAAAAAAAAATGGAAAGAAAGATGACTTATAAAGAATTTATATCTAGGTAATGTTTTCAGATAAGATAATAAACTGTTCTTTTTTTGTCATTCTACTTCCAAGATTAGGACAATACACTTTTCATGACCTATAGGCCTATTAGAAATTCAAAGGCATATAAACTTTAAATGCTATCAGATTTCTGTTGAAATCTAGATCTTGTAATTTTTTTTATTAATTTTTTCCCCCCTACTCTTATCTCTCCAAATTTTCCAGATCCAATAACTGACGGTATGGCCTAGATTGTCTTTTGCAAAATCCTTAATTTTTTGCAAACAATTTGACATTGAAGCATTACATGTAATATATTTATTTCATTTCCTTCACAGTTTCTAAAGAATATGCTATATATATTTACATCTAGAGATATGACTATTTTTATAATCACTGTAATTACTGGCCTATGGTCCACATGAAAGGTGGACACTGTTAAGCTTAGATATTTGCTTGAAACTGGGAGAACAAGAGACTAACTCAGATATATCCAAGTTTGTTTTAATGTGATACAAGTCCATGCATTCAAGCAAAACACAACTCAGTGAAGTAGCAGTGAATTCAGATACAACAGCCAAGGAAGTGAGAGAATGTGTTTAATATCTGATCTACTTGCATACTATAGTTTGGGCAGAAAAATGGCTGGATCTGCAGAGAAATAAGCCATGCTTTGCAAAGTTATCCTGTAGTATTACATATAATGAGCTTACCCTGTTTGCCTTTTAATTCAACTATGCTCAGGTACTGACTATAGTTATATAGGAGAAACTGAAGTAAAAACTCAGAGGCAGGCATTTAGTATTATCAGAGACATTTTTGAATGTTCTATTATCCTTGCAGGACCAAAGTAATCTGAACTACCCTTATTGGGCAAATATTCACAGAACCACAGAATCATAAGATGGTTTGGATGGAAGGGACCTTAAAGATTGTCTAATTCCCACCCTCCTGCCATGGGCAGGGATACTTTCCACCAGCCAGGTTGCTCAGGGCCCATCCAACATGGCTGGAACACTTCCCATGGATGGGACATTCACAACTTCTTGGGCAAACACAGCATCCACCTTTCTCATAGTAAAGAATTTTTCCTCATTTCTAATCTAAACCAAATCTCCTTCAGTTTATGACCACACCCCCTTGTCCTGTCACTACATGCCCTTGTAAAACTCCCTCTCCAGCTTTCTTGTAGCTCTCTTTAGTGACTGGAAGGCTGCTATAAGTTGTCTCCAGAGCCTTCTCTTCTTCAGACTGAACAATTTACTTCTCTCAGCCTTCCCTAGTATGAGAGATTCCATCCCTCTAATCATCTTGTGTCCCTCCTCTGGACTGTCTCCCATACAGGTCCATGCCCCTCCTGTGCTGGGGCCCCAGAGCTGGATGCAGCCCTGCAGGTGGGGTCTCATGGGAGTGCAGTAGAGGGAGAGAGTCCCCTCCCTCGCTCTGCTGGCCATGCTGCTTTGGATGCAGCCCAGAATAGGGTCAAGTAATACTTTATTTAACGCCTCAAAGCTTTTCTTCTTGTGCATTTCCTTCTATTTCTTCTTCTTCAGCCTAGAAATGTCTTATCAGGCTATTAATTCCAAACACATGCAATTTACTTCCCATGTAAACTTTATCCCACAGAACTCTTCACATATCTGGTAAAATAAAGAATGAGTTAAGAGCCAGGACAGAGCTATAAATAAAATATTGCCAAGATAAAACTATGAATAAGATTTTGTTACACTATGACATTGAAAGACAGATTTTACAGCAAATTTTGGTATGTCAGTGATCTGTGAAAGACACTGGGCTCTTTTGTTTGTTTGAAAACAACATGATAAAGATTTGTTATTAATGGAGCTAATCATGATAGGAAGCCTTAACTCTGAAAAGTGTTTGGTGTGTGAAAATGTTACAGTCTACTGGGCTTCAATCTGAACACTCACAAATGTACCCATACTCATCCAATAGAGCAGAACAACTCTTGAAGGGCTGCTATGGTCTTGCGAGTGAGTGGTACATAAACCATCCTGCGTATGAAGCTCAAACTTTCCTCTACACTTTTACATCTAAGGTTAATTTATTTTAAACAATGGAATAAATAATCTGACCTGACCTGGTTTCATATGAGGTCTCATATAAGGTCAGCAACACTCCTACATTTTCAAGGTGTGGTGAAATTCCCAAAGAAAATTAGCACAGTGATAGCATTTCCTTACTGTTTACTCACTTTGCAGTAATCCTAATAAAGTTTGAAACAGGGCACACCCAAGGGATGGGAGAGGTCCTGATATTAGGAGAGAGTAGTATCATAAACGAGAGTACATCTCTCTTCTGTTAAGGAATGTTTATGGAAAAAAGAAACTGGGAAATGAGAAAACAACAAAGGAAAAAAAAAAGACACTGACTAATTTTGAGGGTAAAAACTTCACTGGATTCCCCAAGGGCTTTATGGTCCTGTGAGGAATAGAGGACTAGATGTTTAATCTCCTTTGAGATGTGGCTGGTTTCCACAACTTAAATGATCATTATCCTTGCTGAGAAGCTTCTTATAAACAATTTTAAGCATTTTGTTTCAGCACAAAGCTGCCATTAAATGCTGATGTTGCTCCCCCTCTTTCTTGCACTAGAAAACCAAGGGTATTTTTTCTTTCTTGCTAGTTTTCTGCTCTTGCCTAGTAACTTGTGAATCATTAACTGACACTACAGAGCATAGCTGTGAAAATAACTGTGGTTTAGAGCTGCCAATAATGGCCCACTAAAGTTCCTTCCCAGCACATGGCATAAAAACACCTCCAACAAACATTAAAAAGTCCCTTCTGATGTTGCTTAACATTGCCAGCCTGCTTGGGCTTAAAAAGCACAATAAAGAGGTTGCTTTCCAGATTTTCATATGCCAAATGGGAGGTGCTTTTTGGAGAAGCTTTTCCCTGAGGGAAAGGAGAGCAGCTGAGTTACCTCACGCTGCAAAGTTGATGTTTGGATGATCCCTCTCTGGGGAAACATACACAAGTGCCACAGTCAAGCTGCTACTAGTGGATGTGTCTGTACTAAGCAACTAAGTAGTAGGAAAGTTCAAGAGAAAAAAAGGAGCATCATAAAGATACTCTTTGGGAGCACATGACATCCAGCAAAAGCCATTATGCAGCAGCCTGAGTATGCCAAGGAACAACAGTATGAATACAAAAAGTGAGTGTTTGAAGTCTTAGTGGAATTCCCTGAAAATATAGCCACTTGAGGAATCTATTTCTTTAGAAAATACCTTTTGTGCTGCTGGGATATTTGGGGATTCTATTTTCAATACCTGTGTTCTGGATCTGGTGGAGCAATGCTTTTATCACGACTATAAAATGGTTATGAGGCAATTCCTCATATGAAACAGTCAGTAACAGTGGAGCTTTTTAATGACAAACATGATGTCAGACAAAGGGCATCAGGACTTAGTCTTTGTACTACAATACAAAATAACAATACATAAACACCTTTGTGAAAGCAGCTTGAAACCCCATGTTTTCTATTAAAAAGTCATGTTCAATCTTCACTGTTGATAGAACAGAATAGCTAACACAGAGAACACTGTATATCAGAAAGGTCAATAGTTATTATGAGCTACAAATATATTTTTTTCCATCCTTCAGGCTGTTTAGCGCATATCACAGCATGAGCAGCTGTCTTCTCTAATGCTTTTAAAATTAGAATCCCAAAGAGGAAGAAAAAAATTACATTTGCAATGATTGCTCTTTGCTTTTGTAAGTTTACTTTAATACACTATTTTATATACATGAATCTTGCATGCAGCCTAACCAAGGGGCAGTTACTGGTTGCTAGTATCTACTGGATTGTTACATCAATGCATACAGAATCCTGACAAAAAAAATCACTTTGCACAAATTGTGTAACCTTGTTGAATAACCTGTCTAGAAAAGTATGTAGCTACTGAGCATATGTTTAAACCAGGCAAGTGCACATGTGCAAACACAGACTGATCTGCCCATGGTGAACAGTTGCTGGCTCAGCAGCAATAAACAGAGGGGGCCACCATTTTCTGTTCACACACTGAAAAAGGAAAAAAAAAAAGGGTGGTACGACTGTGGCAGCATTTGACCTCTAACATTTTTCAAACGTGGCAAATATCTGGGTCCATCTTTGCTAACAGTGAACAATTGCTTAACACTGCAAAGAGATTTCCATTCTCTTCTTTGGATTTCTATCACGTTGGCTCCATCAAACTGTTCCACTTTCCAAGTTTAAACTTTTCCTGAATGCATATTGGTGTGTCAAATGCAAATAAGTACTCTATAAATATTTTGAAGCATGGAGGGAAAGAAATAATTTTCTTTATAAAACAAATTTTTAGCTAATTTAGAATGGTTCAATGATAAGAACTCATGCAAGTTGGATTTACACACCATATGTTGTCAAGGGAAAATATGTATAAATGTCTAGAAGAACTGTCATTTGTTTACAGATAACTTCATCACTGGACAGTCAGTAGCAATAGGCATGGTGCTAAGCACCATGTCATGGCTTCAGAATAATATATTTCAGAATATAGTCAAGTGACACTTTTTCTTACACAAAGTGTAAGAAAATGTATTTTCACATACTCAGAATCTACTTACCCCTGTCAAAACCAGGTTTAACTAACAGTGGTAATTTTCAATAAAAAGAGTAATGGAAAAAATGAAGAAATGTAGCCTTTCTCATACTTTGCCAAACAATTAGCACTTTAAAAATCCCATAAGTATAACTAATACTTAAACATGAAAATACTTATGTCCTCTACACTGTGCATCCAGCTGTATTTCAGAATGCCGTTAACATTTCCATCATTACAAGATTGTGCAATTGTCCCTTCTCATCTGTTACACTGACACTCCATGACCCGGTCCAGGATAAGATGAATCAGACAGGCTGCTAATCCTGCAGCTTCTGAGGGATTTGCTAGCACAGCTGGGACAGAGGGTAGCTGATGCTGTTGGGACGTGCTGCTCAGCTGGCAGTGCTCTCAGAAGCAGCCCTCACCTCCAACACTCACATTCCTGGCTGAAGAATGGGTAAGAGACCCAACTGCCCAGGTTTCTCTATAGCTTTGTCCCTTATTAGAATTGCTGCCTTGTTCCTGTTACAGTATTTTCTCCTCAGGGTAGCATATTTAATTAAAATATGGCAAAAATATTCCTAAGGTACGCCAAGAGAGTTCTTATACAGATAAGTTAGCACTTACAGAATTCTTTGCTTATGCGGAATATATAAAAAAGCTGAAAATAATGACAAGTGCTATGCCATTTAAATTCAAAAGGAGTTGAGAGCAAGTATCTCCAAAACTGACAGACTTGAGTCTGCTGAAGAAAAAACCCCTAGGGGTAGTTTCTGTGGGCTGCAGCCATGCATTATTCTTAGAAAAGTATTCATTCAAATTATTTAGTAAAAACAAATGTCAAGTGGACCAGACATTGTACTTTTATTATATTTTCTGCCTTTATCTATTTTTTTTTTGCACTGTGGAATTAAGAAGGTTTTTGACAGACATAATCAGAACCTGTCATATAACACAGGAAACAGCATGTTAAAAAATCAGCCCACACTGCAGATATTTTGGCATATTTATCACAAGGCTTGAATAGTAAACACTTAACAGACAGAATTCCGGGGGTTTCTTTTGGTATATTTTAACAATGGGAACAATGACTTTTTTTTCCCATAATGCCCCTTCAATTCAAGCGCCAAACAAAACAAGGCCAGGCCCATGATAAAAGGAGTAAGGTGATCAATAAAAATAGTTATTCCGTTTTTTGGTAATCCATTTTTCTTCCTTCAGCGTTTGCAAACTGAGTAAATTGCGGAATGAGCTTTTAGGCACTGTCAGAACATGGTATGACCAGTGAAATTTCCATGGTACAGTATTTTCTGAGTTTTTCTGAGTTAAAATTTTTCTACATTGTATCTTCACAATCCTGGAGCTTGAACTGTTTCTTTTTTCTCCAAGTCTGAAGATCACCCCATGGATTAGTAAATGATTGAGGATTGTCTCTTAAAAGACTCTTTAAAAAACTGTCAGAATCAACCCGAGACAAAGATTTATTATGAACTATTTAAAGGGCTTAATATATGTATCCCCAAAGAGCCCTTGGAGCAAACTAGAAAGGAAGAATGGAAATCTCAAAGAATGGGAAAAATCTCCAATGCCCCACTTTCTTCACACCATGATTACTGTTTACTCAAAGGATAAAATGCCTAACCTGTCACATGCAGTCTTCAGAAGCTGTATTATTGCTGATGTACAGTAAAAACCCAAAACAATGAGCCTCGACAGCAATATGCCTAAGAAAGGCAGCTGTAATTTGCTTTCTAACCTGTCCACTAACACACTAATGTGGATACATCTTGTAGAAAACGCTGATCTCTTGACCCAGACAGCAATCAAACAACTGCCAGAGTGTTTGCTGTCACACAAGCTGTGACCATTACCTTAATTATATGTTACCATGTTACAAACCTTCTCTAATGAGCAACTCTTCTCCCACCCGTGTGCCAGCTAACCCTTCTGTCCTTGAGAAGCATCAACGCAGATAACTTCAATTTGAAATTTGAAAAGCATATTCACATAGAGTACTTCCCATAGATAAAGATATGCATTACATGAAGATATGGAAAGGGAATTATAAAGAAATGTATAATATATAATTGGTAAACTTTAAGTGAAGTTGGATATGACCTTTAGCTATGTGTTCACATATAAATATATCCATCTTTCCATATTTCTTTGTGTTTAGGGGAGTACCTAAAATACTTCCACAATGATATGTTTTACTTTGAGACTAAGCCCAAAGAAAAGGTACATGAGTCATGGCTCACACAAACGCTTGTTTTCCCTCTGTGGTGCCAACTTCCAGCAGGTTATGTTTTCAGTTCACTTCTAGTTTTTATATCATATTTTTTTCCCTTTTGTTGTCAGCTGTTCGGACATTCCCATTTAACTTACAGGACACCATATCCTTATAATCAAATAAAAGCTTCTCTCAGAAATTATCCGTGTTCTACCTCAGATGCAGTACTGGAAAAAGGGGAAAAAAACTGAGAAATAGAAATCTGGTTTTGGTCTATCTGGATTATTAATCTTTCTTCTTATGGGATAGTTTCAACATTTTAGCCCTTCATGCTAAATGCATATCGAACCTAAATAATTCAGCAGACTTCCCATCTGCTGTGTGTTTTACTTCAGTGGGCAAAACACTTAAAAATGCAGCTATTACACCAAAAGAAGATCAGGAGGAACATGAGAAGGACCTAAATAGAAGTCAGAGCAGACAATTGAACAGCAGAGCAACAGATGAAATTTCATGCAAACAAGGGCAAGATGTAGCACACTTTTGAAGAAACAGAAACTCCTCTATATTCAGGAGCTTTAAATAATTTTAACAAGGCAATAAAAGGAAATGGAAATATCTCCGTGAAAACACATGCTCTGTATGGAGACTGTTACAGCTAAAGACTTAAATGAGATGTTAGAAAACAATAAAAAATAATTTTAAATTAATAAATTTATAAAGATCATATTACTTTTCCACTATGTAACTTTATGGTCCAGACTTTAAATTCAGCATTGTGTTTAGTTCTAGTCATCTGTTATTAAGAAAGAGAATATTGGAAACAGAAAAACTTAAGTAGAAGGATATCTGAAGAGAGATTAATGGGATTATAAATATGTATAAATATGTAGCTTTGAGAGCAGATAAATGTGACAAGAGATACATAAAATAATCAATGATACATAAAAGATACAATAAGAACAGGATATTTTCAATAAATTGAAGGGAAAACACGTTTTGAACTGATAAACACAAAATTATTGAAATAGATAATTTTCACCACACAACATGTAATCTATACAATTATCTATCTATCTATCTATCTATCTATCTATCTCAAAAGAAGGACTAAATATCTCTGAGGCTAACTAGAATAACCATGCTACACTACACATAATAAAATTTATGCGAGATATCAAGTGTTCTAATTCAACTTATATGGGACAGTTACCATACTGAAGATTTTACATGTGATTGGGAAGTATTTAGTACCAGCTACTCTAAATGAAAAGATATGATAAGATAGTTCGCTAGATAAATATTATAAATATTCAACATTCACTTATATAAGTTCCTGTGTTACTATGAAATTCCTCTTCCATCTAAAGATCTGTAGTAGGAGATGCTTGTCTTGTTTACTCATCCCCCACTCCCCGTGGTTTATAATTCTCCAGTAGCTTCTAATATTCAGTAGCATAAAAAAAAAAAATTAGTTCCTCCAGAAAGGATATGTAACTACATGGTCTTCCCTCTTCTTCATTTGCTGGCTTTGAATTGGAACATTCTTATGATGTTTCTCTAGAAATTATAAACAGCAACATAAAGCTGATTTGTATTAAGTTTGGCATAAATTCTGAAGTTAAGAAGAACTGTGGTGAACCTCTTGCCAGTGCTTCTCTTCTTTGAGTATTGAGAAATTTTAGTACTTTCAGCTGAAGTCATTACAAGTCCTTGAATGACTTAACATTCAGTGACCATCTTGGTAAATCTTCTACAGGTACATTAACCAGACAATGAAGGTCAAAGAAGGTGTACCTCAATAAAGAATGCTGGAAAACTGGTAAGAACAGATGAGGAGAAGGCTAAGGTACTCAACACTGTCCATCTTCAAGGACAACTTCACTTCCCACACCTACTGAGTGGATGGACAGCAGGATGGAGACCGGGGGAGCAAAGTCTCTCTCTCATTATAAGTAAAGATCAGGTTCATGACTATCAACCTGAACATAGGCAAGTCTATTAGATGCAATGAGACACATTTCACAGTCCTGGGGAAATTGGCTGATATAGTTACCAAGCCACTCTTGATGAGATTTGAAAAGTCATGGCAGTCAGGTGAAGTCCCAGGTGACTGGAAAAAGGGAAATATTTCACCCATCTATAAAGAGTAGACCCTGAGAAGTACTGCCCAGTCGGCCTCACCTCTGTGCCTGGGAAGGTCATTGAACAGATCCTCCTTAGCTGTGCTGAGGCACATGGAGGATAGGGAGGTGGTTTGGCACAGCCAACATGGCTTCATCCAGGGCAAGCCCTGCCTGACCAACCCTGTGGCCTTCTGTGATGGGGTGACTGTCAGTGGACAAGAGAAGAGCAACAGACGTCATTTATCAGGACTTCTGCAAAGCCTCTGACAGGCTTCCTCCTAACATCGTTCTCTCTAAATTGGATAGTATATTTAGATTAGATATGAGGAAGAAATTCTTTACTATGAGAATAGTGAGGAACAGGTTGCCCAGAGAAGTTGTGGATGCTCCATCTCTGAAAGTGTTTCAGGTCAAGTTGGATGGGGCAGTGAGCAACTTGGGGTAGTCAAAGGTGTTCCTGTCTATGGCAGTGGGATTTGAACTAGATTATTTTCAAGATCACTTCCAGCCCAGCCGATTCTATGGTTCTATGATGATTTCTTCAGAACTGAGAAGTTCCATCCTCCAGCTGGCCTAAGATGTCTGCCTTTGCTGCATATACATTTATATATCCAGCGTGTTCTCTACATTTTCCCCGCTCTGCTACTTACATGGGAAAAAGCAGTGTGCAAAGCTTGCCCACTGCCATTATAGGATTTCTTTATGAAGAATCTATGCTTAAATTGATTTCTTTAATCACTACACATGATCTTTAAAGATAAAAGATTGTTATTACATAGCTTGTGTAAGAATTAAGGCTTTGTAGAGAATAATAATTATAAGACTCTTTTCCAAGAAATTATAATAGAGATGTAGCATATTACATATCGCGAAGAGTTTTGCAGTTGGATTATACCTTGCACATTAAAAATATTATTATAAGAATTTTAATTTAATCCTGGTACATTTTTAATGAACAATTATGAGGTAATTGGGGAAGACCATGAATCTTATGTGTAAATAAATTCTACAATACATGTACGTCTTGCTACAAAAAATACAAATTGTAACAGTGAATTAACATGTTTGAATTAAATAAAACATATAATATATACTGTAAAATATAACTTGTTAGATGAAATTACTTTTCAAAGCCAAAAGGTAATATAAGACCAACAGTGATCCATGCTCTCTTTGTACTTTCTTACTGCCTTAGTCACAACATAGATCATTAAATGGCTTATTGTCTATGGAAAAAGAGTTTTCTAGGTCAAAAAAATTAATTTCAGAGTGAATTTGATTAATTAACATTTTTATCAAAATACAAAAGGAAACTCTTCTCTCCAAAATGATTTTGTAAAAAATATTTGGTGTTTTTCTACTTAGGCACTTCAGACAGTCCTAGAAAATCCCAGCACAGTGCAAATGGTGACTTCATATACAAAATGTTAGTAACTGCTTAATATAATCAGGTGTTAGAATAATGATAATGATTACCTCATCATATTGGTAATTTTTGCATTCTGTTAGCAAATTTTGCTTTTGCTAACATGATGCAAAAGTTGTTAATATAATGAGTCTCATTGTATTAGCAACTTTCTATCACATTAACAAAGATTAAATTTGCTAATGGAATATGACAGTCAGTAACGTAAGATTAGTGTAAACAGAGACCAGAGTCTCTGTAGGCCTCCTAAAGGTAATGCTGAACATGTAAGCAATGCTCATTTGTTTTTCCTTTGCCAGCTATACCTTGAGTGCCCTAAGTGTCACATCCATTGGCACTCCCTGAACGTGCCCCAGGAAGGTCCACTTCATGGAACACTGGCAGCCATGAGACAATGATTAACTTTTGATGCAAAATCATCAACCATAAAGTGACTTGTTAGAAGATAAGTGACTCATGCAAATGGATCAGCTGATATTTATACAACATCGAGATGTGTTCATGAAAACTGACATTAACAATATTGCTGATTAATTTATACAGGACCTCCCATGATGAGCATACTGATGCCTACAGAAATATTGAAGAGTTACAGCAAACATCCTTGGACTACATTGCTCACGGGGGTCTCCCAAAAGAGACTGCACATTAGGAATTTATGGCATAAATGCCACAGCATTGTAAGTGGTAAAGAGCCTGAATACAACGATCTTTTTACTTGTATAGCACAATGTCAAAATGGCTGCTCAACCCCTACACAGCTGCACAAGTGACTTGGGAAGTAAGATATGATTTGTATATATAAAGGAAAATTAGGGGGCTTTAGCTGTGTCAACGATCCCTCCCTCCTCCTGTAACATTGACACTATTCATGTTCCTGGGGTAATGGTTTCACCTCCTTGACCCAGACTTCAAAGGAGGATCCCAGACTTGAGGAGCCATAGAGAAGCTGCAGCCCTTTGTGAGTATGGAAATACAGGTCCCTCTTCTCAGAGGAAGCCTAACCTTGCCTAAATGGTCTGATTTGAATGAGCATCTGACTAAGGTGCTCTGTTAAAGAACTGTGACAGACTGTTACTATAAGAGAAGTGGAGCTTGCTCTCACCTTCTATTTTGAGAGTTTTAGGACAAGCCACATACCAAATCCAATCACTATTATTCTTACATCCTGTGTCAGAACAACCTAAAAAATGTAAGTGCTCCTTCCTGAAGTCTACATGCATCCAGTGTTGGAATATACCAGACTACAACATGTGGGTGCCAAAATGCAATTCTTGTTTGACAGAAGTGAAAATTAAATGCAACAGTTAGTCAACACAAGAACTATTTACAGTAGCAAGCAGTTAAACATCACTAAAATATTCTGAGGAGAAAAATTAACTGTTTGTCTACAGTCTAGGGTGAAAAACTACGATAACAGAAAGGCAGTAGACACAAGCTTTCAGTGAATAACCTCAGCACAGGCTCATGCAAAGAATGGCAGCCACTTGATATATAGTCCCTCTTCCCTTTAGAAAAAACACCAGTAAATTCAGCCCATATGATGTAGTAACAAAAGCTAACGGCAAGCAGGATTCCTGAAGAACAGAGCTGCTGAGCAAACTGGAAAACCAGTAAGTAAACTTGAAAACGGTGCAGATAAATAAAATGTATGCCCCAAATTTTCATTTGCTTTGTGCTTGCTTGATTTGATTTTATAGCTGTTGAATAAGTTTTGTGGTCAAGCACTTAACAGTTAGAATTAGCATATGTGGATTGTGAGAGCTGTGAAGTCCTAGATCCAATGGCACAACTGCAGGTGCAATAACCAGCTAAGTAAAGGAATGGGCTGATGGGGGAGCTAGATATTTAAGAAGGTTCATTAATTGAATATGAAGAACCTTTTGACATCAGAGGAAGTTAAAACTGGATTCACAGCTTTATGTTAACATGTAGATTTCTTTTACTATAAACAGCAGGCTGAACTCAAGAAAAACTAGTTTTGTGATAATGATATTTCAGTTCATAGTACTAAAATATAAAAGGGAACAATCATGAGTTTTCCACTTCTTTTCCTTCAGTTCTTGGAATGTGATTTCTGTGAACAATTGTTTAATTAGAAGACAATTTCTGTCAGTGAAGTGTAAAAGTGAAGCCCTAACCACTTATTGTTATGAACAGTATGTGGTTTTTCTTTGTTAGAGCAGTATTTCTGGGGCTGATTTATGACTGAATTCTAATATGGCAAACTGTATTCTGCTGCACTGCCACAAGTTTGTTGTTTTTTTTTTTTTTTTTTTAATGCAGAAATCTTATTCTATCTTGGCCAGTTTATTTGACTCTGACAGTTCACAGCTGAGCGGTTCAGAGGAATACAGAGGTGAATTCCTTAATTCACCTCACTTGACAAAAGCAGGACCTGATCCTGCAAGTCAGCTTTAAAATTGCATTTGGAAGCTGTCATGGAAATCATGTGAGAGAAAAACTGGTTCTCACCATTTCAGAAAATTAGGTCACTTATTTAGGACATTAAAAAGAACTTAGGAGTTATGACTTGAGGCACACATTATATATTTCTTTGCCAGTGTAGTCTCCCTACCTAGTGGAAAGAAATAGATTCCTAATAATGTAACTATAATAAGCTAATCTGTCTTAAAAAGTTCCTTTAAAGACATACTTCATGATACAACTCTTTATGTTTATGCTGAGTTTTATGAATGATGATGGGCCTTTTTTCACAAAGCCTCCATAGTGCCAAAGATCTTTGGATTGAGCACAAGAAAATTTAGGTCATACAAGAATAAAACCGTGAAAAAACAAAAGTCTTAATCAGGGCAGAAACCCTAATGGCAACTGGGGCAGGTGTTTGAGGAATATATTGTATTCTCCTAAGGCACAGCAGCAGAGGGGGGCAAGTGACATGAGAAGCAGGAGAAACAAAGGAATTTGTTGACATTTTTTCCCCCTGTATCACAGGGGAATATGCTTTGTATCACATAATTGCAAGCATGCATCGCACACAATTTCACTCTGCTGTTTTCAGCCTAAACTTAGCCTGTTTGTAAAATTTCCCAGTCCCATCAACAACCCTCAAGCATATCCATGGATTAGTAGAGGATTGTGCTAGAGGACATGGCCAGGTCTTTCTGGTCCAGTGCCACACGCAGCCCTGGACACTTGAGCCACAGGAGAATCCCTGACAGGGGCAGCAGTTCCAGGACTGATGTCATCTGCGGGCCAGCCACTAGAAGTCAGCAGTCACATACACTCCTGCAAGCAGCAAAAAAACCCCAACAGCCAACGTGTACAGGATAAGCATCCAGCTAACTGCAATCTGTGTACAGGATTCCTCTAGAGCACCTCAGAGAGCCAAGAGCTGCCCAAACTCACACCCTTCTAAGCACGTGTAAGCTGAGCAGCCCCCAGACTTTGTACATAACTTCACTAGAGCGAATAGAGACGTGGGGTTTACTTTTGTACAGACTACTGAGCTGCCATTTCAGCATCTCTCCTGGGCTCCCTGTGCCTGGAAGGGAGGTCCAGTTTGTGGGGAGGAAGGACTGAATTGTGCATGGGCCTTCGTGCATTCATGTGATTGAACATTATTGGGAAAATACAGAAACTACCGTAAAAGCTGCTGGGTTGGGTATGTCCAAACAAAAGCCACAGTATTACCATTTTGTCCTTAGACAACACACTATTATTTTTAGTGTCATGTGCGATATTACATTATTTGATAAAAGTAAATGCAAGAATTTGCCAGATGACTTGATTTCTATCCTTGTCAGATTATTTTGTTTAGTTTCTGATGAAAACATAAGACAAGCTTTGCAAAATTATTTTTTGTGGATTCTGTTTTCCGCTTCTTTTCCCTTCCTATTGCCATGTATAATCTATTTACCTATGGCTCAATCATTGATTTATGTCCACTGGGATGATAGATACATATTCTGTAAGTGATATCAGGGGTTTTTTGGTACATTATATACACAGAGAACAGATACTCTGAATTGCATCTGTGAATAAAAGCATTGCAAATTGTTATTAATTATACCCTAAGGAAGAGCTATCCCACTGTTGAACTTTCAGAAAAAGGAAAAAAAATATTATTTCTTCTCTTTACTGAACAATTTTTTCCTTCATTATGGAACAGCTGAATAACACAGTATTACTTTTACCATGCAGTTCTGAAAATGCCAGTTGGGTGAAAACATACTTCTGGATACTTAAAATAAAAATATGAAAATTTTACAATAGCTTGCATGGAAGCTCCCCATGTCCGCTTAACAAAAATAGCCTTTGAACTGCAAAGAAATTTAGTGATGATTACTGTTCACTGAAAAAATAATACAAAATGTTATTCATCTATTTCTTTTCCTGACCATGTGTTTATCTATCATTTTGCAGTTTTCAGCAGAGCAGATGTGCTATAACAGAAACAGCAGCTACAGTATTTGCTCCACATATAGAAACAACAAGCAAATGTGACTCATATCCTGGATTACATTAAACAAAATGGAAGAGTGACAAAAAAAAATCTGTTAGTCTAACAACAGATTTTAATTGCAAACCAAATTGAAATTCATTTGTTTAAAAAAGTGTTTTCAAATGTTAACCCACAGATTTATACTGTCGTATTTGCCAAAAATGTTAATGTTGTGAGGTAAAATCCTGTTTCTAATGAGGTCACTAGAGCTTTGTCACTGCATCTGGGGGCAAGAGCCCATCTTGGTCCTTTATTTGGTTCCCCCAGATAATTTCATGTACACCACACAAGCACCGAGCTTTCACTTGTCTTAAGAAAAAATCTTTAAGGCTGCAAATGATTAAATGCAATTAAGGACTTGTCCATAAAAATATAATCAATAATTATCATTCAGTGATTGGCTGCAGAGACCTGGACTTGAAATATGAGCTATTTGTCAGAGGGCAAATGCAAATGTCTATAACACAAGCAGATTCTCTGCTCTTGACCTATTAAAACTTTGTTTGCTATTTTACTTGCTGGTGAACAAGTCATGCAGAAAGGTGTTGAGGAAATGAGCCAGCGTGTTCCCCAGGTGATATAAATGCTTTATCAAACTGATCCCTGCCTTGTTATGTAAACTATACCAGGTACCATTCGTTTTAAACAGGGAGATAAACAGATCTAATATGCTTCAGGGCGTCATGCTTTATGCATGAACTGCTTTTTATTTTTATATTGAAGATTTTCCTGACACAACCCTTTGCAATGAAGGAAAGCTCCAATATAATGTCTTAACTACAACCACTGCAGCACCTGCGAGTTCAAAGTATTGAGACTGATATTCCCTGATCAGACAGTCCCATGTTAACCTGTTTAATTAATTCTTAATAAACAATTAATTTTTTAGTGAAATACCTCTTGCAATGACAAAGTCCCTCACCAAAGATAAATGAAGTAATCCTCTGAGAAAGAATCTATAAATAACTTGGTCTATCTGTCTATTTACAATATTTAGCTACCTACCCTTTGCTTTCACTTGTCTGATTTATCATTTGTTTTCTTATTTATTTTACAATTTTAAATCTGAAGGGATACCAGATAGAACGTTCTTAACCTTTACAGGAGCAATATTCAGTTTCTTTTTATGGCAATGGGATTGAATTCTACTTTCAGCTTTCATGGGAGAAAATGCAGAATATCACCTAAGATTTCGGTTACTTAAGATTTTGGTCCATAAGCAAGACCAGGATTTAGTCATCTGTCTTGAATTTGAGATATGCAAGATGAAAGTGAGCACATTTATTCTCTTATTACAAAAATGGACCTACAGAACATTATAAGGATCCACTTTGAAAATTGTGTACACTTTTACCATAAAAATTATTAAAAAATTCCTTGATGTTGGTTTAATATTCAATGTCATACGCTGAAATTTTAAGGACAATTATAGAACCCTATTTTCTTAGAACTGCATAAGAAGAAAAAGCAAAAAAGTCTTATGTGGATTGTCATATACACAGAAATATTTTTTGTCCTACCTTAAATAAGATTTGAAGTACACTTTCCAATCTGAGCCTTAACTGTGGAGTCACTAGAGATACCCTTGTTATTTACCTGCTTCTACAAACAGAATTGTATGAATGCATGTTTGTACATACTAGTCCAGATTTACATATGTGTATTCAAATGGCTTTTGCACATACTCCTTATAAGTATCCATTGACTAATTAATTAAAAACAGTTGGTCAAAATGCTAAATGCTTTATAGAGCACTATTTGTATTATACTCAGCACAACAGTTGTAATAACTTTCAGGCTGATAAGACTGATAGGTTTAGTCTGCCTCAGCTCACATTTTCAAGGCTGAAAAAAATTTGCTAATAAAAGCCTTTGTTTTAGCAAGCATATATGCACAAAGATAGCACAAACCTCCTGATTTTAATGCTGAAGGCATCTGAATAACAAGTTTAAACTGGGTACTATAACAGTCTTCACTAACATTCTGGTTTGTTTTTATTCATAATGTAATATTTAGTTTTCTGGATACATGTTGCCTTCCTTCCCTTCATTCCATCTGCAACTCAAAATAGAAAAAAACTAATGAAATTTAACTCTCAGCAAGTCTTTGTTGTGAAAGGACTGAATTATAACTTTTTAATTTAGTCAAGTAAAGAATTATTACAGTAGGACTCTAGGGCAGGAATGTGTTAATAAAATCATACTCTCTGCCTTTTCATTTAAAATAATCCCCTTGAGCTGATTAAATGAAATATCACTTGTTTAATAACTGACAGAACATTATTTTTAAGCAGAAATGTTTTGCATATCTTCCTATCCTGATTTTAATTCTAGGCACAAAGTAGTGAAGGCACTGACATCACACAAAGGGAGTAGAGTTTAGTACTTGGATATAGTTTGTCCTGTCATAGTGGCATCTATAATTTAGTGTGAAGCAGTGAGGTAGACAGAGCATTATCATTAGAAATCATCCTGAACAGGGATATAAAACACAGTCGCAATAACACTTGTCAGAAAGGTGACTGCAGTCAAAACTAATATCCAAGATTTTCAAGATAAATGCTGACACTGCAGCCATCTTACAAAGACTATTATTGCTCAAAAAAATCCACCCCAAAATGAAAAAAAATCCCAAAACCCAACTATGAACCTTTCCCAGAGAGAACAAGTTAGAGTCAAGTTTGTATCAGAAGCAGCATAAAGTTGTAAGATTTATGGTAAATTAGGCTTTCTGGCTTAATGACTTTAAGCAATTTTTCTTTCCACCCTCTCCCCATTATCTGGAGTATGTTAGTACAATACTCAGAACAGGTGAATAACTGTGCTGCTTCCAGGTTCAATCCCTCTCTCTGCTGTCCACTTCCTCAGCCTT
The DNA here is from genome assembly GCF_051311805.1 of Agelaius phoeniceus. Classification (NCBI taxonomy): domain Eukaryota; kingdom Metazoa; phylum Chordata; class Aves; order Passeriformes; family Icteridae; genus Agelaius; species Agelaius phoeniceus. Next base: position 38,373,737 of record NC_135270.1, on the reverse strand, counting down.
TTTATTCCTCAAAACCCACTTGATTTTCTTAGTCTTACACTCATCTCTGTCTCAGAATGCAGATGTGATCCTATAGTCTTTTACCACTGATTTTGTAACTGCAAAGCCACAAGGAATCTCCTGAATCATAATTGTAGTCTTGAAACTTGGAAGTAAGCCTAGTAATTTCATTGTGTTTGTTTATTTGGCACCCATAATGCCATATATATATCCCTGTGTACATACACGGATGCACAAGAACGCTGCCTCTTCAGTGCACAAAACACAGGTGTGGAGTACAAGGTATTTCTCCTGCTGCAGGCATCCTGTCCTGACCAGAGATACAGAATGGACACAGTGGTTTGAGTGCCCCTGGAGCTCAGCATTCCAGGTTAGATGACTTCCAACAGTGGCTTACACTGCTGAGAAATGGGAGAAAAATCTGCTAAAATCTCTAGGCTCTGTTCTAGGCCCCAGCCATTTTCAGCGCATCACATATTCTGAGTCTGATGTTTTTTATATAAGAACCACCATTTTCCAAGGTCTACTACTTTGTGTCTGAAGAAAGCAAGCAGCAGGTTCTCCAAAGACCTAAGTGTAATGTGGGAAGTGATCAGCTAGCAGAAGCTCTTGAGCTCCATTATGCAGTATTATGTGGTTTTATAGAAACTCAACCACAACAGAGCAAAGCTAATTTTGTATTGGTTTAATGTACATTTAATTAAAAAATATAGGAGAGTATGGGTCCTTGTAACTACAGAACTTTAGAGAACTGCTTGTTCAACAATTTTTATCAACAATTATAGATAACAACAAATATCTCTGGAAAAAGAGCCAGAAGACCTGCTGTGCACCATAGATAATCTGCATGTAGAAGACCTTTCTTCCTAAACTACCAATAGGCATCTAAATTGACTTGAAATACCATACACTCTTCTATATAAATATTACAACTGAAATTAAAAGGGAATGATGTCACCATATATAAATGCCTATATTTTAAAATATATTATTTAAATATTTAAAAATTCTAGTCTGCTCTTGACTGCAGGGTTAGTGACAATGAGTTCCACACATCCACAGCATCTGACAAACATGCTTCCTTTTACCTGTTTTCCTGATCTTCCATATGAGTTTTACTAAATGGATTTGTCCCCTTGTAAACATATACCAAGGGTAGTCTATGGAAAATTATTTCAGTCTTTTGCATCTTTCCTCAGAAAGAAATATTCTTATACCTCAAATCATGTCTGCAATTCATGTCTAAAGCCGTTTCATACTTGCTATATGATATCATGAGTATGTTAACTGAAATAGCACATACAAACCCACATAATTTTTAAATGTTATTTCAGAACTGTTTTCCACAACATTTTTGTAGATCAGGAAAATTTCTCTCTCCTAGGTAATCATTTTTATCCTGAAGGTTTCTGCCTGCCATTTTACTCGAACATTGTGTATTTTTTAGCAACCTGGGCATTTCACCTTTTCTTCATATTTTTATTTTGTTATATACCATCTATACCTCACAAATACATCAGTTTGTTTGGATATCTCCTGTTTTGTAATCTCAGATTTTGCATGCAGTTGTTTTGTCTCAGTGAACAACTGCAGAACCTCAGGGCCAGTTTAGACTAATAGAAAGAACATAAACTATCTTTAACATAAGCTGTCTTTATTACATGCAAATTCAGTAAACTGAGCAGTTCATTTCTAACTACCAATCCATAGCCTCCCTTTTTTTTTCCCCCACACATAACCCAATACACTTCTCAGTCCTGCTCTTAGTTCTCCAAATTAATACCTTGCAGATAACTGCATAGTGTTGTCTTTACTCTGATGAAATTATTGTTTTTTTGCAAGATTGGATTTTCACAACAACCTCGGGAATTTTACTGTTTAGAGTCATTACTACTCTTAGTAAGTTCACATCTGATGTCATTCAGTTGTCATTACTTAAATGAGTTTCATGATGAATTTATGGATTACAGTTTCCCAATACTGGCTAATGAACCTATGGATTATGGTTTCCCTGTATGGGCTACATTCAGCGCTTTCCTTTATTCAGGATATCCCAGCACACTTGGAGTAGTGGAGACTTGTGATGTGAATAATTCTACCTACACCCTAATATTGAAAAAAATTATATTAGAGGCTCAACTGTAACTATTTTTGAACCACATCTTTTATAATATGAAAGATGAAGGTAGAAAACAGACCCACCATTTCTGTGTGCCAAAAACCTTAAAAATGCTTTAAGCATCAAGAAATGTTCATTGAAATCCTATCAAGGTGTGACATTTTTGAGTAGTTGAATGCATCCACCATTATTGTTCAGCTAGGTTCTGTGACTCTTTTTATCTCCCTCAGTACCAATCACTCATTGCCCTTCTTCTGGCCAATGTGGCTAAATATGCACCACATGTGTCCCTGCCTGCTTAAGGGTTGGTATTTCTACACATATGCATATCTAGAAAAGAAGCAATTTTGAAGACTCCATTCTGATATCAAATTATCCTTTACAGATGTCATGATCAGTAAGATCTAAAATTATCCATGGTCTCCCAACTCCAACATGGTCTCTTTGAATAATGTCTTCCTTACAGTTTAAAATAAACATAAGGTATGTTTGAAATTATGTGGCTCAGAGCACAAACAAAAAAGTGTGCAAAATCTTTTTTTGGATGTGTGATCACTGTTAGTCAGGAATCACAAAGACTTAACAAACATAAGGTGTCAAAACCTGACTGCTTTTTTTGCTGCACACATACTGTGCAGTGTAAGAACACTTACAAGCAGATATTGGTAGGAGAAATTACAGAAGTTTAAAAAATACATTTTCCTTATGTGTAGGTATGAACCTGCCTGTAGACTGTGGAGGAAAGCATAACTTCTGAGTTTGTTTCTGAGAAAAGAAAACTCATGGTTCAAAAGTAGGATATGTTATAGATATTAAATGGGAGCTATGAAGCAAACATATACTGAATTTCTTTCCTAGCAAAAAAGAGTCTGGATTTACAGTGAATTTACTTTCCTTCATGGCTTGAAAACTTCATTACATAAAAAAATTAAGTTAGATGGAGAGGAATAAATTTAATCAAAACACTGTTAGATAAAATAACCTGGATTTACGAGTCTGCAGCAGCTACTGCCAAAACAAAGCTGTTGTGATTTACCAAAGCTAACAACATTCAATGTTTAAAAATCCAAAGGTGAAAATCTAACAAAACTTTAGTAAATTATCTATAGTATTTCATGTGACAAACTATTTTGTTGTAACGAGTTTATCTAGTGGATTGTTTAAGACCATGTTCTTACTGTCTAAAAACCCTGAAAAGATAAAAAAATTACCATGGATTTGTAAGAGGTCATGAAGTTAAAGACAATGCTCAACCCCACTACAACTGTATCAAATTCTGCATAACACTGGAACAATATCACTACAGAAGTGAGAAATTTGAATTGTTTATAATGGCACCATAGTTTGGCTGCTGAGTTTCTACTGGATTTGGATTTTGGACTAAGAACAGCTGTTGCAAAATATCTGGGAAGATCCCAGAGTGAAAGAGATTTAATTTGGGCATTAGCATTGAAAACTGTAAAAATAAGAATATATGGAATTAAAGATGCTAAAATTTCTCTCAATGTATCCTAAATATAACATTGTTCAAAAAAAATCACATTCCAGACCAATTTGATCTGTTTCTTGTGGCATACAGAATAAATAGCAAAGTACCTTAGGTGATTTTACAAGTATTAAAAGAGAGAGCTGTGCTAATCAATTCCTTTTATTTGCTCTTTCTTTTGCCTTTATCTTGAACACAGAAATAGAAAATAAATCATAGTACTATATTTCTCAGAAGTTAATATCATTTACTTTCAATAGACTCAGTAACACTGTTTAAACCTTGAAAGCTAATAAACATGGATTTGTAGAATTAAAAACATTGAACAATTGGAGAAATAGTTACTCACAAAATTAAAGTTTTATAGCCAAAAGTTGAAGACTGTGTTCCACACTTTAAATATTTAATATCAGGTGTTTTCAGCTCTACTACAGTGTAAAGTTTGATTTTGACTTTTTAATACAGTCCAACTTTTTTGTACTTGTACTAAAAGGCTATCCCATGTGTACCTACAGTCTTTGATATGATTAACACAGGCTTTAAGTATGACATGCATTAAAAGAAGCTTAAACTTGAAATATGCTCTGATATTAAGGCATAAAGTCACCCGATGTTACTGCCTAAAAGTAAACCCAGCAGTTTCTTGATAGCAGCTACCATACAAGCCAACTAATATTTGAGCCATTTTCTTTTCCACAGCTATGGTGTACCAGAAGTTGTTTCTGACTATGCTTTGTATTTATATTCAAGGTGGGAGTCAGTCTTTACATCTGCAAGCCAAGATACCAGTCTGTAGTTGTTTTATTTTTTTTTTTTTTTCCTGTCCAATTATGGCCAACATACTTTTCTGGGGCTATCAGAAGTAGCAATTATGAGGACATCTATGACCAGGGGCAGTTTCTATTAGCATGCATCAACTGATTAAGCTGTAGCAGTAATTGGAGAGAAATAAGTTCACAAGTGAAACTTGTCATTTGAGTTAACACATTGTTTTGGTGTTATGGGTGGATTTAAGTGCCCTACCTTCATAATTAGACCAGGTGATTTCAAAAAGTCTTTGGAAAAACCCAAAACTGATTCCACACATTTAAAACCTATGGCTATGCTTATTTATACCAATTAATTATCAAGGGTATTCTGTACTGTTTTCATTGGTATCAAAAGGAATACTGGTTGAGTAAGATGCTGGATAAATGAAGGTTGATAAAACCATAGAAGATAAAAGTGAACAGCATGTGTTAAAGAGAGGCAAGGACATTACTGCAGGTCTATATATATTGCATTTAGAATCACAAACTATTAAAACATAAGCATATTAGAATACAAGGATATCAGTCCCATCAGTGAAGATAAAAATGAACCCAAGCAACTTGCACAGCAAATACTTTCATGAGTAGTTGAGAAACGGTGACTCAAAATCCATGACTATTAACTGTAAGACTGCAATACTGTAGGGAACTCTCCTGCTCTGGCAGGGGGATAGATAAGTTGACCTAATGGCTCTTTTCCATTTCTAATTTCTCTGATTCTATTAAGTCTTGGTATTTTCAGAAGAATTCAACTGCCTCCCAGGGCCGCTGAGGCATGAGAATGTAGGCAATTCCTTCCTGTAAATAACACTACTTTTCAAACAGTAAAAATGGAGACTAGGAGGGGACATTAAGCCCAGTTTAATAAATTCTAAGCTCGGGCACAGGAAAAACTCTTTTTTTCCCTATACTTTTCCTACTGGAGTTTAATTAAGATTGACAAAGCACT
>NC_135270.1:38358374-38365874 GCF_051311805.1 Agelaius phoeniceus | reverse complement strand
GCTGTCCTAGCTGTGGCTAAATAGTGCTTAAACAAAAGACAATTAATTTTGAAATACAGTGAATATCAGCCAGCAATATCTTTCATATCCCCTTAAAGTAATTTTGCTCACTAATTCAGGTCAAATGACAAATATATATTCTGAAAAATACCTTGCTTTGAATGTGTAATCTATGTCCATTTTACTAATATTTTTCTGTGTAATACTTGCCTGTACATTCAATTCCTGTGTAGATAATGAAGGTAATGACCAAATAAACTTAACAGAAAGGTGTGACACATACTTTGTTAGCGTACTGTGAAACTGGAATGCAAATTAAAATATAACTTATGTTAATATTTTCAGAAAAATGCATCCCATTAGGCTAGAAGTTGCTCATTTTAAGTTGAAGTTGATATTTTTCTGATATGCATTCTGATTTTATTCTAAGTGAGTCCTAGTAAATGGTAGAAAATTATAACTCTAGCAGAAACCTGAAAACATTGTTCATTCCATTTTAAAATTTTATTAGCAGCAGGTGCATTAGAAACATATCCTAATGAATAACTTTTAAATGGGCCAGAACTTCAGCTGGATTGACAACTGTCTGATTGTTTATGTTTTTTAAATGTGCTTATCAAAATCACATAGGATTGATGGGTGTTTTTAGGTGAAGTTATGTTTTAGCAAGAGACTTAATTTAGGACTAAGGTTAAGGCTGAGGATAAATGAGTGCATTAGATGATTAAAGAACATTTGTCTTGTTGGACACTTTAGTAATTTGTTTATGACGCCTTCAAAACAAGCTGTAAAAGAAGAACAAAAAGCTCAGGTTTTAGCCAGTCTCTCTAACACAAGCCCTGAAGTAAAATCAATTGTTTTTATGCAGAATTAAAAAATGTATCAGCTTATTAAAACTGTGGTTACAGGATACGTGGCTTAAGCACATTTGATGAAAATATTTAAGGTACTTTTTTCTGGGTTTTTTTTGGTCTTTTTTTTTTCCTTTTGCTGGTTGAATGACAACATATTTGACAATGTTTATTCTCAGTTGAAGAGGGATGGAGTTGCAGCATGGCAGAATAAGATTTCTCACCTCTTTGAAAAAAATCTTATTAAAGATTATTTACCTTGCTTTTAAAATTTTATTTTTACTAGTACTAGAATTATTTCACTGTTCTTTCTTGGAGATAAAATGTTATTATAAGAAATGGATGCCTCGGGAGAAATACAATAGGAAACCTGAAACTAAATCTTTGATCTTTTGTGCATGGGTCACTGATTAAAATTTGATTTAGGTAAGCAGTTGATTAGTATTATCATTAGGTGGCTTATCTGGCCTGGATGGGGGACCAACACTTCCCATGCCAAAAAGTCCATGAAAATGGACTCTAATTGGCACTACTGCATATATTCACAGGAAAACACCTGGAGTTGTGGCAGGGCCTGGACTGTGAACTGCCTTCCCACCCCTACAGAAAGTCAATGGAGAGGAAGGCAGGAGAACAGCAATGCAACAGCATGGGAAAGCCTACGCTGCTGGTGCCCAGGCTGTACGTGTTCTGTGGATAAACAAACAATTTCATTCCCCAGGGCAGTCTCCATCTGGCACCTATCATCAGAATGAAATTCACTTCGGAAAAAAAAGAAAAAAAAGAAAGCTCAGTTATGATGATAGCACAACTATGTCTTTTCATTCAATGTTCTTCAGAACCTTGAAGGGTAATGTGCTTTGATAAGATACAGTTAATGAAATAATTTATCCTAATCACCTACACTGAGCTTAGTACTGTGTTTCAGTTCTGCCACATTATCACCCAATAAATGTCCAGTTCTGGAAGGAGTAGCCAGCATGAGGCTCTTCAGGAGCATTCCCACGGACAGTTTATGGGTCTGTGCAATAGCCTGACTATAAAAAGCCTTATCTTTGTGATTGGACTCGATGGGGATCACCATCACCACTGCAGGTGGCATGCTGGGCCCCTGGGCTGCCCTCAGCATGCTGGGCAGTGTGCAGGCACAGAACACACAGCTCTCTGACAGCTGACTGCTGCTGCTGCTGGAGGAGTGACCAACAGCAGGGCTCAGCAGCACAGAGCACTCAGGGAACAAACAAGGGAAGGGATTTCTTACTTGCCCTGCAGCTACTTGTGCAATTTACCCTGCTGAAAAACATAAAATATTATAAAGTCAGAGACACAGCATATCCACTTTACCTGGGGATAAAGAAATAGAGATGGTAAAGTCAGATGACTTATTCAGAGTGGTCATGTCCTATTCATAACTAAAAACCAAAGAGTATCTGGGACAAACTGTCTGGGAAAAGCTTCAAGAACTGGAAGCAACAAACCTTTCACACAGAAGCAATATTTTCAGGCTTTCCCCAGTGTGACCATGAGTAAAATTGTTCACTGGAGGCAGACATTCCTTTTGGCCAGTTCTGCCTTTTGTGATCTCTGCCCCCCACAGAGCTGAATCGATACCAAGTAATATCATCCTTTGTATCTCTGCTGTTTTGTGTATATAAAGAAGATAGAATTGTGTAATTTTGACAAGAACAAGGTTTTAGTCTGTAGTATGATGAATTAAACATAACTGACTTACAACAAGCCAAGAGCTTTAAGCAGTCAAGTCTGATCTGCTCAAAATCTCAGATTATTAAGCATTGGTACTGTTCTACTCTGCTCTGAAAAGAAACAGCTTATCCAGCTCCAATTAGAAGCATAATATTTGAAAAACAAGTTAATATCAACATAGATTAGGTAAGTAAAGACTGTAGTGTCATTTTATTTTAGAGAGGAACACAAAAAAAAATTAAAATTATTTGTTTAAATATAACACTTTCTGGGTTTATAACTCTAAATTTAAAATGAGAAATAAACAAAATGTGTAAATGATAAAATAAATACTAAAATAATAATAAAAAAATAATTTTGTTATCTACATTTTACTCAGAGCAGGCATCGACAAATCTGTCAAATGGAAAAAAAAATTCCCCACAGTTAAAAAATAGGTATAATGAATATGGTTAATGGTTACTACTTTGGAAAGATACACAATGTCATAGAGCAATATTTAGAAGGAAGAAACGGGAGGTTGGAAAGACAAGATGACTGGTGGGGGCAAAAATAAATGAGATATGAATTTTTAACAACAAGATGGAGAAAAAAACCAATGTAATTTAAGGCTACATAGGTGAATATAGTGACAGAGTAAAATTATTGTTCTGTTTGAGAAAACAGCATTCATATGAAATTAAGAGACAAAACTGAATGAGCTGAGAGAAGAGCACAAAATAAGAACTACGAAAAATTTCAGAACAAAGCACTTGTGAGGGAAGGATGAAATGAACATTGTGGTGGTGTGCAAAGATGTATGGAATGTACTTTAAATGAACATGTAGATTGAATATCACAAGTAACTGTGAGAAGATGGAAAGACAATTACTCTGATTTTTCCAAACTCAGCTGTATGACCGGGAACAATCCCTCATAAGACTAGGGATACTCAGGAAGATCAGTCAGTCTTATTTCTCACAACCCTTCAGCTGACACAGAAACATCCTCCACTGGAGCTGCCACACACACAGGATCAATGAAACAAAAATCTTGACCTCAGAGCCCAAATCAAATAGATCTGAAAAAAGCTGTGGGGAAATCAATACAGGCAAGTAGACACTCTCCAGCCTACTTTGCCCATGTGTTTCTCTTTATTGAGGGAGGGAAGAATGCAGTAGAAATTCCATGCAGTCTCCAATCCTCCTGCCATTTTTTTAGTTTCTTCTTGCCTGTTCCCAAAGAGCTTACAAACCACACTAACTACTGGTCTGTCCAGAATGCAACAGAGATTCTACTGGTTGGTCTTCTTGGAGTTATGGAAGAGATAATAGAATTTCTGCTTGAAAATCAAGTCTGTTAAAATATGTGTTTATCATAGTACACGGGGATCAAATGAGAGCAAAGGTAGATTATTCTCCTGTTTATACTGATTTGGATTTCATAGTATACTAAAGACACTTGCCTAATTTTGTATTACATTAGTACACTTATAAATAATTTTATATATACACATACACTACCATACATACACTGCATTTAGGCACTTTCAGGTGTATATATTTCTGTCTAGTGGACCTACCCTGTGGCAGAGGAACCTGGAAGAATATAAACCGAGAGCGAAATTTAGCTCTGTGGTAAACAGAGGAAGCTGAGCCATGACAATTATATTTAGGAAAAACCTATCCTCTTGCAATAGCAGCTACACAAATCCCAGCTTAACAGGCAGAAGTGACAATGTTCTTAGGAGGAGTCAAATACAGACATCTCAACCTCACCAGTATATGATTACAGAATAAATAAAATTTCTCTGCAGCTGAAGATTTGTACTAATGTTGTTGGCATCACTATTTTACCTTTTAAAGCTAACTTGGGGCTGAAATGAAAGCAAGGTTTATCATTAGTATGCATACGGGTCACCCTGATATTATTCTACCACATAATGATTCCAGAAATCTCTGAAAGATTAATGATGATCACATAATTCCAGAAAGTCAGCACTATATATGTAGAAATATATTGGTAATAAAAAAACAGTCACTGTTGTGCCTTTCCCCAGTTGGGGATCTCTCACTTTTCTTTGATTTCTAAAGGCTTCAGATCAATAGCTGGAGTGACATTATTAACAGCTCCCTCAACACCTTGGCCAGCACTAATATTAAATCCATTATACCTTCTGTTTGACATTTGCAGTACAGCAGAAAGTGCTGTAGATACAGTCAAGCTGCCTTGGGAATGGGGTTGGATGCAGGGTTAGTGAGATGGCTTCCCTTGCCTGACTCTAAATTCATCTCATTGATAGAAAACTTCAGCTGTTCAGAAAACTACACTAGGCAGTAAATAATTCACCTGTCAAAGTGAGTAAAAAAACCAAAACACTTTCATGCTGGTTTTGAAATACATTACCAAAGGGTCTTCAAAAATATTTGACATTCCTTATTGTCATCACGTTTACAGAATTTAATAGGTATCACAACACACATCACAGTGTTTCCAAATGAATGCCTTAGTAGTAAATGATGTAGGAAACAGGCACTTGTTTGGTTTGTAGTTTTAAATTTCACAGTAAGTTTTTTAAGGTGTTTTCTGTATGTTGTAGGCACCATGCAGTAATATAGCTTAATCAACCTGAGCAAAATTGTCAGACAAATTAACTGGCAACTCTCAGGGTATTTACACTGGCATATCTTATATCTGTATTAAATTCCTCAGCATGCCCTCTCACTGTGGCATTCCCTAGATTCTAGTTCTGGTGTTCTGGCTGAGCTTCATTCAGGGCAGAGCATGACATAGGAAGCTATGTCTAGGATATCCTTAACTTCCTATCTGTGAGTACTTCAGGGCAGCTTAGAGTAGATCACAGAACAGTGATGATTTAACGTGACTCCCCTCTTGGCTGTACCTCTATCTAACACCAGGAATTGTGAGCCTGAGCTGTTCAGAGGTGGCTGTTCTAGGAGTCTGGAAATCAGTCAGAAAGAAATTGAAAATTCTACTATTAGACTATCATTGCTGGTGCACAAAAATGGATAGAGAGTATATGTAGTGGCTGTGGACTCGGGTTCATCCTGACACTGTAATTCCATAGCCTGCATGCATTTACTGTAATGGTTCTCCTAACTACCCTTCCAGTATATGTCCAACTAAAAGCTGCAGAGAGAAGGAAATGATGAATGAAAACACAGATGTAAGAAGCAGAAGATGGTGGCACTAGGTGGGGAGAAGGGCAGCTCATAAAAATATATTTTGACCTCATGGAAGATTCTGGCACAGTGTTTAGGAAAGAACCTTGCCTAATACAAGAATATAAGACAACAGGATCAACAGGTTATGTAGCATATTCTCAAGTACTGTGACTCCACAACAAGTGAAGCTCTTGTGACAGCACTTGAAACCTTGCAGTCATGGGAGGCAGCAATCCCTGTGATGGGACTAAGGCTATCGCAGAGCAAGGCTGCAGCTCCGTGTCCCTTTGGCTTGCCTTCCCTGCTGCTCTTACACAAAAAACTCTGAAGATTCCTGCTGAGATGATTTCAAAGGTGTCTGCCTGCTACATCTCTGCCATCTTTCTGCCTAAGGTTGCTAAGCATGGTGTGTCTGCTTCTCAGCACCTGCCACCCACAGTTCAGATTAGCCACTAGTGAAACCACCACTGATTTTGGCTTATATTAATATCCTGGCTGCGAAGGTTACAGCTGACAAGTGACAGTGCCCATGCTCTTCCCTCCTATCTAGTGGCACTAATCTGTGGCAGAGATCACAGTGTGTAAGCAGGGCAGCAACCTCCTAGGTGCCTTTAACGAGTTTTAGAATCACAGTCCTAATAAACCATTCTTGCCTGAATGTGTGATAAAAGAAAAAAGTAAACCAAAAATTGACACGGATGTCTTCAAGGTTCTAAGCCCTATGCTGCTCTTTTGTTTTTTATAATATGTGCCTACAGTAAACCCTTTCCTGTTAAAAGGGACAGTATGTAGAGGAGTGTCCTTTATAGACTTGGACGACTCTGAGCAATAATAGTTGTCTCCATTTGATTCTTTTGGATCCTTTCCCAGATTTGAGGTGAATTTTGCAGAAGAAGAGAGATCTATGCTTCTTTAGCACTTCTGCTGGAAATATCCAAACCAACAAATCTGAAACTAGCTTGGGTGTGGCAATCTCAGAAGGTGCCTGGCATGTAGGCACTCATGAAGATTCAGCAAGAGTCAAAAACCCACAGCCTTCCCGTAAATGCACTAATTCCAGCCACATATTCTATTACTTGAATACTTGATATAAATAATGAGAAAATACTCAAAAGAAAGATTCCCTTTCTGCATACATCTGCAGATGGCCACTGAGAATGCAAAATGAATGAAACCAGAACTCTCTTACCTTAACTGAAGATGAATGGGGCATTAAAGCTTTATAAGAAGTATTTCCCACAGCCTAATCAGTTTGAGGGCAGGACGACAAGGAAGTTCAGTGTTCAGTGAGGTGTCAATGTAATTTTATGTTTTTATTTTCTTCCATTTTGAAATTGCCCAAAGAAACAATTTAATTGCTATACATGCTATAATTTGATTACTTCCAACTAGGCTTTTAAAATACACATTTTACTGAAATGAACAGGGTAGGAAAGGAGTGGCTCTCCTCTACATTTTACTTGTAGTGTTTGACTGGTTACAGCACCATTTTACTGGCCATTTACTTACTCTTTTTATAGGCTCTTACTATTTTTGTCATTTTAATAGGAAAAAGATTATAAAAGTGAAAATCTAGAAATCTAAATTTAACAGAATATTACTGAGATTCCATAATCATGCTTTAGTTCTGCCTCTATGGGCAGCTATCCTTGTGTGTGATGTCAATTCAAGCCTAGGAAATGCCATTACCAAAAATTTGTTCTGCTAAGACCTGAGAAAATACAGTTGCAGTGACAGACATTTCAGGTGCTAATCTCTCCCACTCAAAGTACAGGTGGGAA
>NC_135270.1:38333374-38353374 GCF_051311805.1 Agelaius phoeniceus | reverse complement strand
TCAATCTAAGAACACAGACAATATGCATCTCTTTAAGCATCTAATTATTTTGTATTTGCCAGCCTACAGAGACCACAATCTGTGGGGAAATGAAAGTAAAACACAACCACATAGAGATCCCTCACTAAAAAATGAGAGGAAATTCTTAAGCAGTGAAACGCAGAGTAATTCTCAAGCAATGAAGGCAGAGTATTTCAGATTTCAGATGTTTGATTTTTGAGCTAGAGTGCCTATGGCTTTTGCAGACTCTCTTAAGTCTCACTGTTACTTACTGCTGGCACAGATGGCCATACTTTCAGAATGTGAGCATTTCTAATACAACAGGTTATGTCTGGCCAAAGAGAAGGGCTGGGGATAACACGGACAGGATAAGCAAATACCTCCTTTTAAACTGCAGGTAGTTTTCGTCACTCTGCAAAGGTGTGGAATGAGTAGAGTGCAGGTTAAAGACATTTCCTTTTATATAATGTACTTAAAGATTTTTCAAAATTTTACTCCTTTTTGTTCACTATGGGTAAGGTTTCTGATTTCTCCTTTCTCTTATTACATCTTGTTTTCACAGCTTTTGGCTGGCAAACAGATACCAGCAGTGATATCCACAGGCAGGGAACAAGCTGCATCTCAATGGTAAATCCCTGCCAATTATGTTAAAACTAATTATAAATCTCTTTCCTGTAAAATCATAACCCTAGCTGAAAATAATCCACATCCCAAATAGAACATGGGCTACATTTTAAAATAGACTTCTCCCCAAGGTTAATGTTTCGGTTGCATATATTCTCAGAAAATAAATAGCTCAGTTGCAGCAAGTAGTTTTAGTTTGGTTCATTCTAAATTCACACACCTTTACAAAAATCATCAGTGAAAACAAGATAGTTCAGTTTTAGTACTAAATCACACTCCACGCTGTATTGCGCTTTCAGGAGCTACATCAATCTGCAGTAACTATTTCATTCATCTGGTATTGTTACAGAGTGTAAATCAGGATTCATAAATGATCAGTTTGTATCCTTTGGGAGGGAGGGATTACATGTAAATAATCCCTTTAATGTACGCATCGCCTCTAAGCATTTCACACAGCAATAAATTGGTAAACTGAATTTGAGCAATTAAGAAATTAAATGAAACTAATAGAATGTGTATTTTAATATTTCTTGGCGGTTATTTGGGGATTAGCGAATATAAAAGCAGCCACTCTCCTTCTGTGTGAGGGTAAACTGCAGCACTTTGATAAACTCTATCTGTCAGCTTTTCACTACTGTATTTCAGTCACAACTCCTCTTTCGAAATTCTTCAATATACCTTTCATTCCACAGCTGTATTGTTAACTGCATTAAACTATGAAGTCTAAGTACTCATTTCAATAGAAGTAATCACAGATCCCATAGTGAATGGAAACAAGACAAACTATCCCAGAACATGCTACTTACAAAATGATTAACACAAAATGTTTGAGGCAGGAAAGGCATCGTGACAACCAGAGTTTTGCTTCAGTCCTCTCCACTCCACATCCACCTGCTCCCACCTCCCCAGAAAACAGCTATGGCTCAAGGGCAGCCTGAGCAGAAATGGACTGAGAGTAATATGCACAGGAAGAAATTGCTTTAATAGAAGAAACACAGAAAAATATGGGCTTTATAGGGCAGGACATTCATCAGACAGAGACCTTGGCTATCTTTCCTTGTCTTCAGGAAGCAACCAAGAGACTCTGATCTGAGAAGATAATGGTCAAGGAATTAAGGGAAATTCCAGCACACTATCTGTTACATAAGAAGCAATGGCAAGGTTTATGAACACTGTTACCGAGCCCATGCGAACAGAATTCTAGATGTTCTATTTGGAATTTTGCATACATTCTCTAAGAATAAACTAAGAAAAAAAAAAAAAGAGAATTTATTTTTCTGAATAACATTGTCATTATCCATTTATTCATTTTTGTTACAAGATACTGCAAATAAATCTGTTTGTTAGCTTATGGACAGGTTAACTACAGCAGTGCTGTGAACATGAAAGATCAAAAATAAAGCAATTATATTTTCCTTCTATGCATAAGGTTATAAGAAGAGCTGTGATCTAATTTATTATTTCTTCCAATCTTTAGCTGAAATTGAGAACATTCAAAATTATACTATGACCTAGTTATACTATGGACTAGTGTGGTAATAACAACAGAAATCCCTAAGAAAATAATTTCAGCCTCAGATGACAAAAATCGAGAGAAACCATGAACAACATATTACCCATAAGCAGCAGTTTAATAGCATACTTCATTTCAGCCTGTAGCCTAAAAGTTACAGGCTCTAAAAGGAAATACTAGATCTTCAGAAGATTCTATATAATTGCACAGTTCAGGTCTTCTCATTAGCCAAGCTACTCTTCTTGAGATTTACAGCTCTGAATGTAACAAAATCTTTGTCACATAGTGCATGTAGGATTTTCACCCTTCAAATTAATTCCTGTTTCTCACTGGAAACTAATTCAGTAGCACCCACTGCGTTTTAGGCTTCCATTTGCTGCCGGGAGAGCAGCCTTTTCAGGGCCTTATAGCCCAACAAAACACTAAGTATTGTCTGATGTTAAATGTGTGCTGCACTTTCCTCAAGGTAAATGGGATGCAAATGAATGTTTGGTTGTTTTATTTAATATGGATGATCTCATGCACCTTTGAACTGTTCTGCTGCCAGCTGCCACTTACCACTAACAGAGAAGTAAAATTTATAGGATATGCACTGGGTCATTTTAAACTAATCTCCACAAAAAGAAAATAGTTCATTGGGAGTAAAAAAAAGTCTGATAATGCCACCTCTGCAAGTTGCTTTGATGGGTGTAAGAAAGTCGGAGAAAAGCCCAAGTACTCTGGCTGGCAGTGCAGCCACACAGCTTCTACTTTACTTCCATAATCATTTTTAAAAACACAGCAAAATGAACAGCGCTGAGCAGCTTGTGCTCCTATCATAATGTACAACCTCTCGGTACCTCATGTACAATAATACCTCCATGAAAATCAAGCTGCATTGCTTCTGCTTCTTTGTACAACACTTTGCATGACTCAGAGCAGCAAGTGACAAGGTTGCCCAGTTAACTGAGATTGATTATTGTTGCTTCAGCACATCCATAATCATGATGCATGCAGCATGGAGAGATGGAATTATTTTCATACACTGCCCTGATTGGTAGAAAAAGCCTTCTTTTCTAACTGAACTGAAAACGTATAGAATGCATGCAATATGCTCTAGAGGAATGGGTACTGTGGTAGCTGCCAAAAGGTCTCATGCCATGCATGCCTCTGAGCAAGGTGAGTCCTGCATGCTGACTGCATTTGCCACTCTTCAGTCACTGTGGTCATCACTCTAAAGAACATAAATTTACCAGTTGTTACCACTGAAGTATCTGAGATACTACTGTTTTACTATGAACAATAGTGAGAATCCAAAAGAAGCACAAGAATTGTGTGTGGTACGTGGTGAAAAGTACAGCAATTGTAGGTCTGGATTTTATTTCAGTAACATTGGTTTTACAGCTGGTTAACTGTACTGACTTCAAAAGAATTGCTGCAGATTGTTACTAATGAAGTGACTATAGAGTGTGAACCTCTGTATCTGCTCACAGCAACAGGAAACTGAAGATTCTTTAGCAGAAAAATGGGTTAGCACATTTTTTTTTCTTTTCTTTTTCAGCATATATTTTTAAAGCCATTTCCAAAAATCTCAGAGGACTTAACATTTTAAAGAAGTCACTGTTATGCCATAAAATTCTGGAAGTTATAAAAATATCTAAGACACTGGCACTTCATATTTGGCAATTTCACTGTTTAGTGAATAGCAGAACTGTTCTAAAGTTCAGGTGACTTTTCAAAATCAGAATTTTGGGAGGATGCGATTCCTGGGAAACAAGGAGGAATTTCTCTTTTTCAACAGACATATCAATAGCCTTTGCTATTCTTCCTTACTGAGCAATGCAGTCTGTGGTTAGACAACAACAAAAGTTAGTGCTAGTAAATCTCATTTGATCAAATGGATTAAACAGTACTTTGTGGAAATGAACAGTGCACTTCAAATTCCTTAATGATTAAAGAGTGATTTATTAAATATTTTTAAGGTGAAATATGGTTACAAATAGCTCAGTAATAGAAAAAAGCAGTAATATATCGATGCCATAATGAATTTTCTATATTAGGATTAACACACCAACTGCAGATAGTTAAATAAGCATTTAAATTATTAATTTTCTCATTATTTCATGTTTCTTGAGACACTAAGCTTCATGTAGCCCAACACAAAAGATTAGAGATGAAATATGAAACACAATATGAAAATCACCACACTGTACTACAATTTATAAAATAATATATCAAGAAGAAAGTGAAATACAATGTAATGTGGTATCAACATTAAAATTGGTTTTCCTCTGGACTAATGGGTATGATACCTCTCTCTTCATAACTTTTACAGATCACAAGACTTCTGAATATTGAACTGCTTGGGCAGAAATGCTATGTTCTTTCCCAACCCATCCTACTTTCAATTTTAATTCACATATCTCAAGGACAGAAACTGAAAAACCTTCTGGATAAAGTTATGTGTATGCTAGTAGAAAGAGGAGAAAGAAAAACTTATCTTCAATACTGAATCAAATAGAATAAAAAAAGACTTTCAATTACTGTACACATGTGTATATACACACAGCAGTATGTAACTCATTTAGCTTAGGTTACAAAAAAAAAATTCCATGAAATAACAGCAGTTTTCATTAAACTGTTGATATCAGTGGAGGCACTTTCAATTTAATTCAATGTGGGAATATAGAACGAGATTCAAATTACCCTTTCAGGAAACGAGTAAAGTCTTTGCAGTGTCTCCCCAAAGGCCAGGGTCAACTTTTCAAAAGCAGCCTTTGATTCTGGATGCTCAGCCTGAGACAGCTCTTTGGAAAATTTTGCCATGGATATAAAATCCTTAATACCTTTATGTTAGGCAGCTATCAGCTAGAGAGTTTTCCTGTTGGGACAGGGTGGGGGGCTTGTAGCCTTCTGCAGCTGATACCAAGTGGCACCTACTCTGTCAGGAGCAAGTATATTCAAGGCAGCTAACACTAGCACCGGGTATTAAACAGGCATCTTTGGACACCTGCTTTTGCTCAACTCAGGTCCCATTTTCTCTCATACCTTTGGTTTTATTTTCTCTTCATCTTGTACAGAGATTGCCCATGGCAGTTCTCTGTAACGCTATATAACCTAAGAATGAAAGAATTAAAGGTCTTTGTACAAGCCTCTATGACCCTGTGCCAGCCAGTCAGGGACAGGAGCCCTTCCAATGGACTAAGAAACTTGCAGTCTGAATCCTGACCAAGACCACGGTGGTGAGGAAGGGAGCCTCTAAATTAAGTCACTCCTCTGACTTCTGCCTTTAAGACTTTATCAGAATGCATTTGACCAGGTATATAGTAGGAAATTGGGGTACTGGCTCAAAGATCAAATTTCACACCTCTCAAACTTTTTCTAAAACATATTTGCATTTTACAAAATTGAGTAACAAAAGAAAATATTCTACTCTTTGGAAAAGAGGAGAGATTTCTCATTCACTTTTCCATAAAGACTGTGGAAAATATCCCCAGAACCTCTCCTTTGTTTAAATGATTTTTCTTGTGTTTCAAGCCAGCCCGTCTCTTTCTCAAGGCAGTCATAGGTCTTCTCTACTTCCATCTCCAAATTCTCTCCCTTTCCTTTAGTCTCTTTTTGTGTCCCTCTGGAAAATTCCATCTGTTTTTATTGCTACTCAGAACTGGAGGTCATTTCAAGTTTGTAAGATACAGAACCCTTACATTACTACATTCAGATTTAGGAGCTGAAAGGTGAGAGCAAAACATAGCTGCCAAGATATTTAGCTTCAGTTTTATAAACTGTGAGGAAGACAGGAAAATAGGAGCACATAGAAAAGCAAAGCAGGAAGTTGCAGAGAAAGGCAAGAGTTATACATGATGCAGACAGATACTGTCTCCAAATAATTGCCTTCCTCTTAAAAGTGATTAGTCATATTGATCACTTAGAGTAATACTTTCCACAGTCAGATTATTTCAGGATTCACAAATTTGTTGGTGGAGGGGGACATGCTGACGGTTTTGGTGTCTACAGCTGCTTTTGTGGTATTCCTTCTATGTTAAATTAGCCATTAGCCACATATCTAGACCCTAAACATATTGCAGAAGAATGCTGGGTTGTGTCTTTTTAAAGCTTTCAATTGGTTTACATTTGTCCTGGGTCTGAAATGTTCCATTCTGTGAGTACTTGTACATCTATATGACTAATGGAATGGAGTATATTGGGGTGTCCTCTGGGTATCCTGTATCCTCCCACACCAAGGATGAACCTCGCAACTCGTATGCCACTCCTTCCAATCACAACATTAACATTACATCATGAAAACTGACATTAACATTTAGTGACCCTTGCTTTGGCACTTCACTTTGGCAAGGCACACTGATGTTATAACGGATTTCAAACTTGATACCAGACTTACTACAGTATTAGCCCATTCTCAGCAGTCAGTGAGCCTTTTTCAAACATCCTGGAGTATCCTTTTCTCATTATGTTTCTTGTCCTCAGCTACAGTCGCAATATTTGGTAGTGGAGATCACCTGTTAGCTTCTGCTGTGGAATAAATTTCCTTCTTCCTGCACAAAAAATCCATTATTCTTGAAGAAGGCGTAAATCTAGCTTAGTACTCCATTTGTTTTCTAGCAGCAAAATGAAGGATCTTGTTTCAATTACATTTACAGTAAAAAACATAGCATTTACAGTATTTGAGTACAGTGACTTTGGCTGTTTTATTTATGAATATTGATTTCTGCATAAGGGTACCATTTCTGCTTTACTCTTACTTTTTTGGTGAATGAGCACACTAATATTGGCTCTTAGGTGAGTCACAGCAGGTACTGCATAAAATACTGCTGAGACTGTAAGAAAACTCTCGTCATACTATTTAGCAACACAATGCCAACAAGGATGAGAATAGAATATTTCTCTCTGGGTGTTAGTTCTTACATATATTGATGTCTACAGAAGTTTTATTATCAGAAATCAGTGGCTTTCAACCAGAAATTTTAGCAGTAAGTGCTGGAGTTCTAAACTATTGTATGCAGTGAGAAAGTAGGGTTTTTTTGCATTACTTCAACTACTAAAACAACAGAAATGGCTACAGAGTAGCAGTATATCAGGTACCCCAACACTATACCTAAAAGAGGCATTCCTAGGGTAGGTCTAATGTTTTGTTCCTGTGGTTTGGAGCTGCCAGTGAGATGCTAAGTACCATATGGACTGTCTTCTCTCTATTCATATCCGTCCAGAGACGGAGTGGAAATCACTGATCACACTTCAACTACCTCCTTGACCTCCAGCAGCCACAGCCACAAGTTTCTCTTAAAAAACCTAACTAAACCAAAAACCCAAACAAAAACCCGCCAGAAAATAAACAAATAACACCATCCACACAACTGTGGGGGTTTTCATTTGATCAGTTTTACGCATTCTAAGAAAAATGCTGCACTTAGTACTTTTCCAAATTGAATAGGATCAAGGTTAAATATGGAGATAAATAAAGTTACTTTTGTTTGAAGGAAAAAAATGCTCAAGGGGTAAATAGCCCAAATCTCAAACTTAAAATACATAAATCAAGTAGAGATACAGATAGTCCAAGGTGCATAGATGGCTTTGACTTTATTGGAACAGAATAAAGAGATCCTTTCATATTCAAAGCAGTCTATAGACTAACTGGACTACTTGTATTCAAACACGACATCTATTAGGCATTCAGAAATAACTCAAACATTGCAGTGGATAGTGGGTCTTCATAATGGGATGGATTTTGCAGGGCATTAATTGTTTTATTATTAATTTTATGTTCATGTAGTGATGTATCAAAAATGCCCTGGGAAGAAAATATCTAGATTGAAATTAAATACATGGGCCTCAGTTTTGTCTTCTTTTGCATTCTGGTTTGAACTGTCTCACTAGTTTAAAATGTATTTATGTATGTAAAAATAAATAAGAGTAAGAATTATCCAAGAGTATGTATATTCACTTCCGTTCAAGTGATTGATTTCTGAGGCCAATTTAAGATTTAGCCTCATCATCAATGTAAATAAAGAAAGAAATAAACCTGATATTCCAAACTTTTGGAATAAGTTTTATCAAGTACTTTACAGATCGTGATAGCTTCGTTTGGTTGGATAAGAAAACAGTACATCCATCTTCAATTAAAGAATGGAGATCTGCAATATGACACAGTTGATTGCTTCCTATTAAATGCTCAACTTTTAGAGATTCACACAATGACCTGGGAGCATGTATATTCTCCCAGCTCTGACATTTCTACTTGGCAGCCATATTATTTTATCAGCACAGTGTCAGCCAACGGCATGTGTGGCTTCAAATTTCATCCATTATCCACTCTATTATGTGTGCAGTATCTCACAGACCATTTAGAGAACTGACTTGACCCAGTGAGAAAAAAGCAAGGAAAGCTAAAAGCAACAAAGCATTAGTAAATATCTGCAGAAAGTCTAGGGGTGCTAGAAATGGCCCAGTCCACACAGAGTTGGTGTGAGGCACATCCCTGATAGCTACATTGCTCCACTTAATTAATCTGGTTCCATATCTCATTTTCTAATTTCTATCAGCAAATATATGCTGACAACTAGTAACTTACCACACCCTTTCACTTAGCTTGAAAAATCTACTTCAAATCAAAATTACTACTAAAAAAAAAGAAGAAAACTTATCAAATGTAAAATTAGATTAAGAGTCAATCAAAATCCAACTGTGAATTTATCATCTCAATGAATTTCAATGAATGGTTTAAAATCTGTTGAAAATCTATTTGAAAATGAATATGTAATAATACAGGCATATCTCTTTTTCAAAGCTAGTATTGTCAGATGTATTCTGTGCATTATAATTCATGAACAGGGTAGATGACTATTTGAGAAGTATTAAAATGAGCTGACTTTTCAATACAAGTGTCTGGACAATAAGTTTTTGTATTCTTGGCCATTCAGAAATGTAGACAATTGTGCTAGAAAAATAATGTGTATTGTAATATTCATTGTACAGTAGTAGTATAGTAAGTGGCAATTCTGGACATTACAAGAGACACAAGGATTATTTTCTGTGATTGCACAGAGAATACTTGGATTTCTTGTGAAGCTTTTGCATTGGAAATGAGATTCATCAGTCTGAACAGGGCAGGGTTAGAGCCCTTAGCAACATGCTTATTTTGTAGAAGGTCACTCAATAATAACTTCCTCTGCCCTCCAAGCTTATTAAGACTGACTGGCATATATTAATGAAAACACCTGATTCTCCAACCATAAAACCCAGACAAAGACTTTATTTTAATATTAAGGAAGGAACCCTTAATTAGCAGGGTTTCAAAAATGTCAGCTTCTTCTATTAGCTGTTCTGGTCCATCAAAGCCATAATCCCTACTGTCAAATTTCATCACATGATAGACAGTTTGCTGGCTATCTTTTTTTTTCTTCTAACTGATCATACTGACTGAAGCTTTTTATTTTGCCATCACATTTAACAAGTTTGTATGCATTTCATTGTTACACTGCTGATTTTACTCCTTTTAAAGTCTGCCTGTGTCAGCTAAAAGAAGAAAAAATCTGGGGAAACAAAGTATTACATATTGATACACAGACATATAATTAAAGACTTTTGGGGAGAGTTCTCATTCATAATATTGATTCTTTTCTAGGGCATGCAAATGTGCTTCCGTGAAAACACGAATAAAAACCACCATTCACAGATGAATTTCCATTTCAGGCATGTTAAGAGAAGAAAAAAAAATACAAATGCTTGAAATATTGTGAAGACCTTTAGAGATGCATGTTCTTTAGAATTAACCCACCACACATCTTCATGCTGCATAAAATTTGTTCAAGTAGATATTGCTTGCACTGCCCTCCAAATGAGAGATCACATCAAATTTTTCTGAAATAAACATACCAATTTAAAATGATTTATATTCTAGCTTCATTCAGCATTTCCGTGCTTGTTCAACATTCACAGTCACAGGAATCTATTTTTTTGACTTAGAAGAAAGCAATAGAAGACTACTGTCCTGTCACAGACTTCTAAATGTCCCATCTAAACTCTCTCAAACATGGTCTGTGGATTTGATAAAGGCAGCACATACCTATGTAGGTTTTTGCTTCTTTAACAAGAAAAGAAAAATTTATATAGAATTTGTAGGATGACATTGTACTTAGATGAAGTGCACTACTATGGTCTTTCCACACCTTTTTTTTCTCCAAATACTTCCTCTTAAAATTTTAGATTTATTTATTAATAATTTATGCAATGCTGCACATACAATAAATGTTACAGTAAAAACGAGTCTTAGTATTGAAGTTATAACTGAGTCCAGGTAAGAAAAAAAATTCCCAGTATTCAAGAAAAAAGAACTTTCTGAGTGGAAGAGTATGGGTAACATTAGCATTTTAACCTAAGAGAGAAACAGCCTGAAAAAAAAAAGTAAGGGATGCTAGAGTTAACAGATGAGAGGTACAGCATCTGCCAAGAACTGAGAAGCACTAGAAAGCCAAAATCAGTGAAGGAAATTGAGGCAATCGGAGACATTGCAATCTGAGAATCTGTGAAGCAGAGTTGTCAGAAAAATAAAAATGTTGGGATACTTACAGGCATGTAAGAAAAAATCATAACAGTCACAGTTTACTCAGATTGAAGCAAAAAGTGAGACTGAGGTTGGAGGAAGAGGGGAAGATTACAGAACTGCAGGTAACCAAATGATTAAGAAAATGATAGAGATGAATAGACAAATTTTGGATGGCTTTGTATACAGGCTGTTATGGAAGGCATGGAGAGGTAAACATGATAGTAAATCTGGATAACAGGATGACAGTCAATTTTAAGTTGAGAGAGAAAGAAGAATGGTTAAGATATGTTTATGGATGTACTTTAGCAGTACTTGGCACTACTGAAGAGCAGAAAGGAAGGAGGAAGTTTTGTGGCCTGAGAGATGCACATGGACTGCAAAGAGCCACAGGTTCTGAAGATAAAAAACACCTTTAGACCTCAGTGCTATTTTTTGTATCTTAAATGCTGCAACACCTAATACATTTAGGAAACAGTAGGCCAAAAGTTCACTTCTACTTCGACAGAGATATGGCCAAGAAATGAAGGAGGTGTTTGAAACACAACTGCAAGGGTCAGTAACAATGACAGAAGCAAGAGAAAAAAAAAAAAATCCAAGACTCAGAATCATAGAGGCTGATGGAAATTTTTGGCAGAAATGAGAGGTAAATGGTGAAAATAGGGCTGAAGTCAGAGAAACATTAGGAGAACAGAGGGAAACTAAGAGCTAATAGAGGAGATAGAGAGGGAGAAATCAGAGATCTGACCGCTGAGAAGTGCAGAAAACAAGGAAGGAAGTGGTGTTTCTGAGGGAGAATGACAAATACAATGCAGAGAATAAGTCCAATAAAGGAAGAAAAGCAAAATATATTCTTTGCTAAAAGATAGTCTGTAAACTGACTCACTAGCTACACCTTGGCCATGTAACTCAGATATTTAGTGAAAATATAACTTTCCTACCCCAGGAAAAGAATTCCAGTTCTTCACACTGTGGAATTCTTCCCATAGCTAATAAATGCATAAAGCTACACGTGTTTATTGAAGATCCTTGTACGAGTGTCTTTTTGAATGCTCTGTTAGACTTTACTGCTTCTTGAGTGCCTATATCTATTGCAAGTGACTAAGTGTGTTTTTGAGGTGAACTTACACCTAGACACTGCATTGATTTTAATGGGTTTTAGTGACTGTGAACATTTACTCATATGATTTCTCTTTCATTTAATTAATTTAATAATGTAACTCACTATTTAGAACAGAAGAGTTCCTTGACTTTTGAATGATACATCTATGGAGTGGAGCAACAGTGGATGGCAGCAAGATAATGAGGCCAACACATTAAGTTCAGTTCTCCCTCCAGCATCACTCACAATATCTACTAACTAAAAACCAGTTCAACAGGAAAGCTATATTAGTTTTAGACTCTGAACAATCTTTATCTTGCAAGGTATATGACCACAAACCTTAGTTTTGAAAGAAGATTTTTCCTAGAAATACATCCAATTAAAGTTTGTCAAAATATCTGTGAGTTACTTTTGGGATTCCACTGTAGAGTAAAACACAAAAAATATGGTCCCCACTTTCAAGCATTTTTACCAAGTAAGCATATATTTTAGGCTTTTCCCATTCTCTTATTCATTTTTTTTAAATTTTTTATATTAGATGGTTTCCTTGTTTTAATTTCTATTTATCTCCCACAGCTAATGCATGCCAGCATCTATCTTACACAAAAAATCACAGTGAGGGTCCTTTTGTTACTTCTTTGAACAGTCCTGCAGTTCTGGCAGCACATGAGCTCTGTCAGGGTCCAGTGTCTATCTTGTACTGCTCCCATTCTGAATATGCAGTTGATTCCATGGGTATTGTATAAGAACACAGAACAAAGAGAGGGAGAAGGAAAAAAGAGCAAGAGAGGCTTTTGTGATTGTCAGGATTCAGATGTTATGTGTCTGGTAAGGCTATGATCTGGAAATGTCCAAGATCTGGTATGTCTTGCTAGCCATCACCATGCAGTCCTATAAAAATTGCATAGGAGGGAAAGGCTCCAGGTACCTAACATACCAATAATTAAGAAATTCTCCAACACTTCTCTTTACAGCTGTCTTGGCAAAGAAATAATGCCAGACCTTGATTGCACTTTATGATATCCTCAATATTCTTTCTCATGATGTTCAACATTTGGGCTACTTGTGCACATTCAGCTGACAATTTCAGAGAACTATCCATAGTGACTCCAAGACCTTTTTCCTGAGGTGTAACTAATGCTCTAGTTGAACATAGTTAATAGTAGTCTCTGCTATTCATGGAACCATCTCATTCAAGAACAAAATTACATTAAAAATGGTTTGTTATATTTTAGGTATGACAGCATCTTAAACCTCAGATGTTCTGTTACAAGCCGTGCTTGTAATACCTGCTTGGGAAACTATGTGGTGTTGCCTTGCTGCTGAATTCCAGATGGTGTACCACAACCTGGAACCTTCTGTGCTTGACTTGCACTTCCTAAGCCTCCATTCAGCATTATGATAGCATTTTATTTTAAGTTGTTTTAAATCATACATGGGTGTGTAATATGCATGTTCTATATCACATGCAGCCAGAATGGTGCTTTTATGGACTGATGGCCCCTGAATACAGCAAGGGATAATGAGGCTTATGTGAGGAACAGAAGGGAGAAAAAGGTAAAAGAGCAGAAGGATAGCATATGCAGGCAAATGAATATAATTGATTTTTTTCAGTCGCTACAATTTTGGGTGAGAAATTCTGGGGTGCCTTCTTTAGAGCAATGCCACTTTTATGGATCAGAATGGTCAGTTTTTCACTGACAGGCAAGAATTTCAAAGCTCTTCAGTTGGAAAAGAACGTTATAATCACTGACTGGAAATTCTGCCTGCTGGCAATGTAAGCTATTATTTTTGTATATAGTGTGCACAATTAATACTAGTGTATTTGGACCAATTTGTGCTGCAAATAAAGCTGTGGCCTTTCCTTGCCAAAAAGAGTGTAATTTCAAGCCATCAGGATTTGCATCTTGGGAAAGGATGGAAAATGAATATGCCAAGGATAAAAAGAAAAAAGTAAAGAAATGGTAAATCACTGAAAGTAAGAGAAAGGGAATGATGCTCAATGATAGTTCAGTATGACGTTTTGTTTCTTGCCTTTTCTCTTACCATAGGAAAGAACTAAAGCAAGCTAAATGAGATCTCAATATAAATATCTAATTAGGCTTTTGCAGCCCAAAACCTGCCATAAACCACATTTTCCTATGTCTACAGTCTATACTCAAAATGTAATAAAATTCTTACATTTCAGACTTTACAGGAGTTTAGAAGTACAGATGGCATTGACTGGAGTGCATGGTATATAGCCCAAAAGATTAAATACATTGCTAAGGATATACAAATTTCCTATTTCCTTTTTCAAAGCTGGTTTACATTTTTATACTTCTCTGCAAAATGCTTTTTACTAAATTCTCCTGTAAGTGTTTTTACACATTGAACTGACTTTTCAAAAGAAAGTAGAAGCTTGGTGACAGAAGCTGTACAACACCTGTGCATGCCTACGTACGACTTAATTCTCTTTCCTACATGTAAGCCTCTCAATGGATTTTTTAAAGCATTTTGAAGCATTCAGACACAAATACTCAGAGTCTGCTATGGAGATGAGTTTGAGTATGAAAGAATCATCTGCATTGTTATCAATTAAATTGCCATCAGTACTGCAAGCACCTCTGGCAGGGTTCCAGGCTCCAGAGAGTTTGGATTGACTCACAGTACTAAAAATAAGGGTCAAATGGACTCTCACCTTTGCAGCACTGATAGAAGCCCTATATAAATCACTTGGTATATAAATATTTATTTATCAACATTAAGCTAGTCAACAGCATGGTGTGGTCTGCACATATTTCATAAAGAAGATTGTTTACATGTTCTGAACTCAAGGTAAAAGTCAGTACTACCTGATGCTCACTAGGTAAGAGGATTTTTTGACTACTAATAGGTCATAATTGCCAGGGTTTTCACAAAGCAAACAGATTAACTCCTAACTATATAGGGACTGGTCTTACATTCTTATATGCTAAAGAAAAAAATGAACTTCTGAAATGAACTGCACAACAGCTCACCATACTGACACATTGTGATCTGTTCCAAATCCAAGAGTACATTCTTAGCGTATTATCTGTGTCAGCTTCACAAAACTATTACAGTTTCACTTTTTCTTTGTGTCTGTAATGGTTCCCCATCATCCTGATAAGTGGGCAGTCATTTCTCCCTGCATAGATAGAGCTGTGAAGGAGAATTAGATTTCAACATTTTTGTAACAGAGATTAATTGATTGATTAGATTATTAATTAAAGTTTCCATTAAATTCTCTTTTTAAAAAGCACAGGAATGTGGATCCCCAGGGTTTTTTCTAACCCTTGAAATCATAAACAAGAGAATGCATAACTAAACATTGTACCTTATCTTGTGAAGAATAATTAACCCAGTGGATGCATTGCTATGAAGAAAACATTTTTTCTTCCAAAATATACTTTTTTTTTCCCCTATAAACCTTAGGCAAAAGAAAGCCGTTTTTGGGTTTCCCCTACTGCAACAGAGGAACAGACCAAAAGTAATGTTTTAAACACAGATTTAAACATATGTATGCCTGATTGTGTGCACCCTGTTTGGGTTTGATATGCTATACATTTTTAGAAAAGATAAAGAAGTAAAAACATGACTTGTGTTGTTTTAGACTTGAACTGATGGTCTACCTAGAAGTTCCAGCCATATAATATTTGAGAGATTGTAGAAAAATAAAAACAGCAAGTGGCCTTTTAGGTAACCCATAATTAAAAGCAATTTTGAGCTGTCTTTTCAGGGAAGCTACCCAGGGGAAGTATTTGCTACCTGTTTGACCTTCACAATTGTGAGTCCTTGGCAGTGTCAGCGACCCTCTGAACTGAATTCAAAACTAATCTCTAACAGAAAAAGAGAAACAGAATTCATGCAAATCATATTAATTCCAACATTTCCCTAGTGAGCTGGGTATAAACTACAGCCTAATTAAATATTTTTTAACGATGTGAGTAATTTTTGCCAAGGGGCGGATTCAGGCGAAAATTTAATATGAGATCACAAAAGCTGTTCCCAGCGTTGATTCTGTAAATTAATGACTATCTGCCTTATGATAAAAACATGCTGCCAAGAATGAAAATGAAGTCAGCAAAGCTTGCTCTATTTGTCTAACAACCAAATATACAGAATGCAAAACTTTAAAGGATATGGAAAATTTCCATTGTCTGTATGATATATTCCTGATAAAGATGCATGACACTGACAGCATAAAGCTGCTTTATGTTATTCAAGACTATCAATTCTTATTAGTTATCACTAATATAGCATTAGCTATTGTTAGCTATGAACTTTAGTGAGACAGTGCCAAGCACCAATGTCAAGAACCTGAGAGGTATTCATTTATGTGTGGGTAGGATAATGTGCTATTGACCATTTCCTGAACTGGGTGTCTCTAAGACACACTGAACGTGGCACAATTTCTCAGAGCTGCTTACAAAAATTCAGGCATCTTACCTAACACTTAAAAAGACCTTATCATTGTAGTATCTGGGCACCAATCTTAAGTGCCTGTCAGAAAGAAAATCTCATTAAACCAATGTTATTAGTGTTTTAAAATAATAAATGCACAAAAATCAAAACTCTGATCAAGAGAAACTGTATAAAGGAACAAGAATTACTCATGCATCAATCTGTTCAGATTTTTATCATGATTTGGCAATTAAACAATAAGCCTTACGTGATTAAAAGGCTGTAGTATAGTTTTATGAAGTATAGTATTAGATCAGATATTGAAGATATTCTAATGCAAAATCCTCTGCCTAACCAATAAAAGACTCCATGCTCTTTGTTCGTCTCATGCTAACCTAACTTGTTACAAGACAGCCAGTTAACACCAAGGAATTACAAAGCATTGCCAGATGACAGGTGAGCAGGACTTTGGTAGCACCCTGGTCAGGAGGCCAGCCCATTGTAAGGGCTTTGCAGCCTTATTTATTTAAATTTCTGCCAGTGTTGGCCACTGAGACTGAATTTACAGCTTTTCAATTAAAAGGTCACTCTGTGCTAACCAGCATGCCATTGCCTCATTATAATCATAAAATTAGTGAGAAAAGACTAGCATGAATAATATGAAGGAGACAATCTGAAAGGTGAAGAGTTGTGATTTTCTTGCTTCATGAGAGATGGGAATAAAGCTTGCTGTTTAGAAACAAATATTTTGCTTATAGTGCATGAAATAAACACTTTACCATTTCTTTCTACTTCAGAACAAATAAATTGGTCATTTTCTGTAAATTAAGCTTGACAGATGAAAGGATGGTTTACGACTGCTGGACAGTGTAAGTTAGGGCACAGCTTCATATGAGACGAAATGTGAGATTTCAAGTTTCAAAGCATTGCAATAGCAATTTTATATTTCTTAACTAGAGCATAGCCTTTTTGTAAATGTAAAAATTTAAAGCTTTTAAATAAAAACAATAACTCAGAGAAACACTTAATATCAAATAAATCTTATTTATTAATTTACTATTGAAAACTGAGAATGTAATTTAAAATTCAATGTGCCTGTGAACATGCTAGAATGTATAGAAACATAAACTACAGAAAGGATGAAGACTTTTGCAAGTCCCCGCAAAACACTGGGAGAAACTATTCAATCTATCATATACAAGCCACAGAATGTGTAGTCTTCCAAGCAGTCACAAAGCCCTACAATATGCACAAATAGAGGAAAAAAACCAAACATAAAAGTGTGATACACTTTAGAATAATGAAAATGTTTTAAACTCACAATTTAAAAAATTTTTACCTAATGAAAACCTGGAAGCTATTGTAGTTTCAGTCTGAAAGCACAGTTCATCATTGAGGGAAAATTACTAATTTTTGCTCAACACTGGTAATAAGTTGTAAGCCCCTGGAACAGGAAAAGTAATCTAGAGAACATGAAACAATTTTCAGGAAGAGCACTTAGAGATTGCAGCCAAACATTTTAATGTCCTCCATTCTCCGTAGTCACCTGCTCTACGTTCAGACCATGACCCACTCTCCAAGAGCTTTGTTCTCTTCTAGAGCAACTCATCCTGTACCCAGCACCTCTGATGAGCACATACACAGAGGTAGCTAGCTAGTGGCAGCCCTGACCTGCTGCTTTGGATAACCTGCTTGAGCAGCTTAAAGAGACATGCCATAGCCCAAATTGAGAGGCTGAGGTCCTTTGCTTAATGAAGCCTGACCGAACATGGTTTTTTAATTATGCTCTCACTTGTTTTATTTTCCAGGAACAGAGACAGTCTTTCTTGCACATGTGAAATAGTCAGAAACTTGCCCATGGATTTTCCCACATCACAAAAGAAAAAAAAGAAAGGAACACGGAACATGAAATTCAAGTTTCCAAGACCCCCCACTCCTGAGTCTCCCCCTCTGGAGAAACCAACTACAGAAGGTAAAAAAAAAAAGAAATTCTAGTAATTTATTTCCTATATCGTACAGGATCTTATGGAGACCTTCAGTCTATAAGAGCACATGAAATGAGAGTTGATGAGGTAACATACAGAGGGAAAGGAAGAAATCTCATGTCTATCTACAGTTTTTATTTTATGCAGCTGTAGCTGAGAGATCTTGTGATAAAAGCATGCCAATATTTACTCCTTTGTGCATCACAAATCCCCAAATATATGATCAAATAGAAGTAAATTTGATAAAAACAATAAAAACATTCGAAAGACTAGAGTAAGTTAGGTGTCTACAGACCTTTGAGAATTAATCAGCTGATTTTAAAGCCCTGTGTAACTACAGATACACAGCAGAAAATTTCAGTTGTGCAGTTCAATTTAAGGGTAGAAAAATACAGATGCATAATTTCAAAAAAGAAACATAAATCAGGCCTAAGTCCTTTGGGAGTACTAACTCTAGACTAAATAGCTTGGCCAAATAACAAATAACAGAAAATAATGCATGACGAGTAGGGGAGAAAATAACATTGTATACAGAGAGAAGGAAAAATTGAACAACTGTGCTTAAAGTCCTATTTCTTGATTCTCATAAAATCTAGGAATTTTGAAAAGAGTTTGCCTAAATAACCCTTTTGTATGTTTATTTTTTTTAAGAATTATTATTTACAGAGGTTGCGTGAACCTTTGCAGGATGGGCAACTTGCATAATATAACTGCAAGACTTGCAGTTACTTTGTGTTTTCCTAACAATCCTAGACTCTAGAATCATGCAAATAGTATGGAATTTTAGCCTGCCTCTAAAGGTGGAGAAATTTGCTAGCCCATAATGCAAAAGACTTCAACAACTTCAAAATCCACAGTGTTAAAAACATGTAAACATTTCTGATGCTTAAGACAAGACCTTGGTTTTTCCCCCTAACTTATCTTTTAATGCTTCAAGTTATTGATGACACTTTGGCAACAGCTGTTTTGTTTAGATCTTAAAGGGCCTGATGCACTCCTCACTGATGCTAACAGATCCCATTGTTTTTATTTATTTAGACCGTTGATCACATCCTCAGACCACAATGAGGGCTATAATAAAAAGTATGGAGGTTACATAATTTTTTCTGGAATTTTGTTCCATAATAAAGCTTTGAAGACAGCTTATTGCTGTAAAAACTAATAAACATGTGTTAGGTTTTCTGTGTGCAAGGCAGAATATTTCTATTAAGTGTCTGGACCCCTTCGCATTCAGTTTGTTTATGGAATGGGATTTTTAAACATTACCAGCAGATTTTTTTATAATCCAGTGTGTGAAATGCTGCAAGAAGCCTTTTCAAAGATTCAGAACTGAGATGTGCATTGCACTATTGTGTTGAGGCTGTAGATTTCACTCTCAGTTCTAGACACCAACCTCTTTTCCCTTTTCTTTATTTGGCAGAGTTTGGCTTCTGAATGGTGGGTGAAATCTACAGCAGCTGTAGTAAGAAGCAGTCTCAAACCTTGAATATTTAAACAGGGTTTTGCACATCCTACTAAATGCAGCCATTTATTATGGTTGATAAAAGAGTACACTGGTAATGTCTCAAAGTCCTCCAGGAAGAAGGAACTCCACTTCTCACAGTTTCAATAGTCATTCCTCATGCCTTTACCTTAACTAGTAAGTTTAGTATCTGTTCTGTTAAACCTTATATAAAAAAGACTATATTCATATTTGCAAGGGTGTCATCTTATGCATAAAAAAAGAGTTCTAAATATTTTAAATACATTTTTAAGAATTTGTTTGCCTGACCATAGCTTTAGCTGGTCTAAATCACAGCAAAATAAACTCTAAATATAATTAAATTTTCCATCCAC